>NC_048903.1:18414299-18508251 GCF_011077185.1 Oxyura jamaicensis | reverse complement strand
GAGAGTGGATTTGAGCAGAAGATGAGGATTTTGGGGGGCGGTGGGAGAAGAGCAGCCGATTCCTGCGGGCTCCAGAAGGGAGCAGTGGTGCTCGCGCCGCCCAGGCTGCGGCGCGCAGAGGTGCCCGCGCCCCCCAAGCGGGGTTTGGCAAGGAGAAGCGAGGGGTTTGGGATGCTGGGGGCCGTTTGGGGTGGAAAGGCAGCAGCGGGAGGATGGGGGAGGCGGAATGCCCGCAAGACACTGATAAATTACTGTATTGTGGCTCCCTGCGGTTGAAAGGGGAAGGGAGAGGGCAGAGGGAGAGATAAGGAAGGGGGATGAGAAGTAGGAAAAGAGCCAGCAGGTCCGAACCAGTTGAGATTTTGCAATCCAGTAACTTTTCTGAGGTTTACTTTCTTTTTCTTTTTCTTTCTTTCTTTTTTTTTTTTTTTTTTCCCCCCCCAAAAAAAAGAGGCTGTGGGATTTGTCCTCTCTGCTGATTGTGAAGGGGTGAAAGTCTTCAGGGAGAGCAAAATTCATCCAAAATCCCTTTTGCACAGCATTGCAGCCAGGGAAGAGAGAAAATCCTTTGCAAAGATGAGTTGCTACAGCCCTGTATCAGCCAAAACTACCCCCCAAAAAATACAAATGCATCCCAGGAAATCCATACCCACTTCGCTCTTGATTTAAACCAGATTTATGGAGGAGAATGGGAGCAGAGCAGGGCCCAATATGTATTTATGTATCCACCCTCCTCAGTGCCATGACAAGAAAAAAAAAAAAAGGTTAACAAAGATCTTTTGAGGGGAGCAGATGGAGTTTGAACCTCGGAGCCAAGTCCAGGCGAAAGCTTAATGAGGTCTACAGGAGGTTTACCTAAGTTTGAAACTCATAACGGGGTCTTTTATGTGTGCTTCTGCTTGCATGTGCGCGCGCTCGCGCCTGTGTGCCTGCATATACACAGACACATGGAGGTCATCCTTTAGAAAACGTGTCGGTTGTTTCAGATAACAAAATAGCGTTACCTCACCCTTCCACTGGGAACACTTCAGATGTGGAGGGGAGGACATTTATTTTACTAAGGAAAAGCCGCAGAAGCCACGACGGGTGACCACTGTGCATGTGGGCATGTGCGCGGGTGAGAACAGCAACGGGGTTTGTTGCCTCTCCCGCTTGCGAAAGGCTTTAAAAGGCAAAGGGAGTTTAAAAGGACACGAGTCCACGAAAAGCAAACTGAAAAGAATCCCAGGCACAATCCTGAAGAAACTGGAGGTGCATTGCTAATAGCTGGATCTAATTAATGCACAGCTTACCATGAGGAAATGGGGTAAATAGTCTTCAGCTGGGACTATCTACAAATCAGAGCCGGCGACTTTCGCGGTAACGCTCAGCAGCTTCCCCTGGAGATGGTCTGCATTTTCAGGCTGGGCTGTTGGATAGCCAGCATCCTTCACTTCGGCTTTTAATTTTTTATTACTATTTTTTTACATAGAAAAAAAAAAAGCCAACAAACAACCACATTTGCAATGTTTTATTGTTGACTGGAAGGGAGCAGCTCCTGCTGTCTGTTTGTCCTGGCGTGCATGCATACTGCATGGGGATAAAAACCCCTACACCCAAACACTCTGGAGATGCCAGTGCTGCCAGAAGAATGTGTCTTTAGATTGTTTTATTCCCAGGGCTGCTTCATCTCCTGTTGCTAGAAGACCAGCCACTGAGGAAAGGCCTGGTGCCAAGGACGTCCTGGCCAGGGACATCACCAGAGCATGGTGGTCTCCTGCCATGCCCATTCCTCAATCATGTCCCTAAAATGATAGCTGGGTCTTTTTTGGGTCCCATTTTTATAAGGTGGGCAGAAAGCATCACCTCCAGCTCTGAGATCCATGCCAAAGCAGGAACGACAGCCAAGAGTCAATGCAGTCCCAGGCCACCGTGGTTCAGGTGCTGGACCAGTGGTGCTGGACCAATGATAAGACAAGAGACAAACACAAGACCAGGTGATTTCAACAATCAGGTCAATCTGTGAGAGGGAGAAAAATAAATACATGAATAATTTCTTTTCTACTTTCTTATCAAGGTATTCATTTAGTGTTTGAATATCAGGATGTTTCCACTTACACTTTCAATACAGAGCAACTGAAAATCTGCACTTTGCATAGAGAGAAAAACCAGCAGAACACTGGCAAGAAGCTAATTTTGTTATAAAAATAATCTTTTATCTGTGCACGACAGAAATATTTATTCAGGAAGGGTACACAGAGAGCAGGAGGTCAACACTCCCACTGCTTGACTCAAAGGCTTCACCACACTCTTTATTTCATTTTATTTTTTCTTCTTTTTTTTTTTTTTTTGACAATCCTTTCCCATATTTATTTATTTATTTATTTATTTATTTATGTATTTTCCTGAGAAGTATGTCTTGAGTTGATTTCTCCTCAATAAAACAAATCAATAAAATCCAATGGTCCCTGGTTGACTCAGGGCTTTTGGCTAACAGCCCCATTCTGTACCCAGTGGTGCCACATGGACCTGTCTCCGCAATCACAAACTGTCCCCATCCCCTCCAGCAGCAAGCACAAATTCATTCCCTTGGCCCAAGCTTCAGGAGTTTGTGGCTGAAGCTGTACACACCCTTTCCAAAGCTGTCATTGAACTTAAAGGGAATGTGCTGAGAACTAGGTAAGATGTTGCAATTCTATTTTATTTTATTTTTTAAGTATCGGGCAATATTATTTTATGCTCTTTCTTTCCCCCATTCCAGCCCTGAGAGGTGTCGATGCCTCCTCAAGCCTCTCTCCAAACACAGCACCAAACCACTGCAGTGAGGACCAGCCCTTTTGTCAGCACAGAGATGCCAAAATCCCAGCAAAATCCATCACCTCGTTAAGAAGGAAAGGGAGAAAGCCGGCCCTGGAGGTGTTGCTGCCTTCCCCTGGTGTATGCTCCCCTCTGCTTTGTTCCGTGGGTGATGGAGAGGAGGTGGGGATGGAATCCAGGGGACAAGAAAAATATCCAGGTTGCAAAAGGGAGAAAATCCCCCTGTTTCACATGAGCAGCTATAAATTTGAAGGCTGTGTTTCAACGCTATTGAAATACTGCCTGCACTCCGACAAAACAGGACATCTGTCAGTGAAGGAACTAAGGAGGATGTTATTAAAATGTTTGCTGTCTCTTTCTGTATGTTTTCAGCCTGCGTAGTGATATAAGGCTTTTAGAGCCCTTTAAGCACCTGTAATAACATTAACCTTTTCATCAGAATGTCCTTTGAGCATACGAAATTTTGTTTATTTAAATGTTGCAACAGGGTAATGATAAAGTTACTTCTCTATTTCCCTGCTCCTGTTATTTGCACATGAAAAACCTCTTCCCCGTGAATTGTGGTTAATGTGTGCCTTTCGGTTCGGCTCCCCTCTGCCCCCTTTGCTCCTGCAGGCACTTGGGGACATCAGGACAAATTTTGCCTCTCGGGACCGGGGATGAGCGGAGCGGGCTGGGCAAGGGGCTGCTGCAGGGGCGTGCGGTGGACGTGGGCACACAGGGATGGGGTGGGATGCCTCCAACTGCTCGCAAGGTGCTGCTAGATACAGCCAGATAAGAGGGTTTTGTTGTTTTCCTTTTGTTCCAGTTTAACCCTTCGCAGACCATGTAGCTCAGCTCCCACCTCTAGGCTAGGGCAACACTGCAAGCTGATTTCAGCTGTTTCTGTAGTGGCCTCAAAGGAGCAAACTTTTGCCTATAGAAAGAAAATTACCCCCTGGGAGCCCCCATGGATCACTTGCACTGGTAGGGGTGCACAAAGGCAGCCAGACTTTTACTCCCTCGATTATCCTATTTCTTTGCCTTGTTGCAAGGCTGCCCCACACCACAACGAACACCACGTTTTGCTGATAGCACACGCCTTGAGTGGTGTCAGCACAGAAAGAGGGAGTAAAAAGAGGGAGAAAAAAGATCTGGTTTTGATGGACTTAATCTAAGCCTTGCTGAAAGACATGACTGAATCCGAGCGCCGAGCGTGCCTGTGTCCGTCACCATCTTCTCGCCTTTCAAACCTTGGCCGCGTGTGTTCGCCTCGGTGGATGTGGGACGGGCTCTGCTGAGCTGCCAGCCCTCGCAGGGCTTCAGCACGCTGCCAGCTTGCCCCAGGCTGCACTAAGACCCTATTGTATTCAAGCCTGTAGCAAATCCGGGCACAAAAATCCAGTCCTTGCACCAAAGGTGATTTTTTTTTTTTTTTTTTGCATCGCCTGAGCAGCTCTTGCATCTCCCTCGGCTCTCCAGCAAGAGGCTGGAGATGGCTGGAGACAGGCAGGGACAGTGGGAGGAAGCGCTCAGTTGATATTAGCAGGATGGGAACAACAACATTCTAGGCTGCTGTCATGTTTTGTTTTGTCTTTAAGGCACCATGGTGGTGGAGAGCTCTACGGAGGGGGCTGAGGAGGCTGAAGAGGTTTTGCAGATGTTTGAGGGGGACCCCTGGCAGATGGAGGAGGAACAGAGTGGAAACGGGGAGGTGCCTGATGCAACGGAGTGAGGCAGGGGTGGAGGTGGGCTCGTGGTGTAAGAGGCCAGCTCTTACATCCCAAGGACAGAGGAGGGCTGGGCCGGGTGGGCTGCAAGGTGAGGACAGGCAGCCGATGCCTGATGTGATGGAGAAAAGCCAGAGCATGAGATGCACAGGGAAGAGTGTCTCATGCTCTGGGCAAACTAAGAAAAAAAAATCTTTTACAGAGATATTCTGGAGAATAGAGCTGGAAATGAGAGCACAAGCCCAGCCTAGGAAAGAGAGGGGTGCTAGAAAAGAGGTGAAGCTTGCCTGAAGGTATCTGAGCACAAGGCTGTGCATTGCTCGGGTGTGAGCTCAGAAGTGTTGTTTTTGTGAAGGAGAGGTGGCCTGGAGATCCCAAGGGTCTCCACTCCTGGGAGGAAAGGGTCTGAGGATGTTGGGCTCACTTCTCTCAGAAACGGGTCTGGGGAAAATGGCCACACCTGGTGCTACTCCTTAGCTCTTCTGTGCTCCTTCCAGCCTTACTGCTATACAAACCTGGGTCCCTGTAAATAGGCACATGGATTGTTTTCTGTGATTCTGATTGTAGATAGGTGTATTTAGCTCCCCACTACTATCTGGAGATTGCTGTGAATATAGGCAGAGGGGAAACAATACCGTTTGCTAAGTTTGTCTTGCCCTTACCCACACGCAGTTCAGTTTCTTTGAGTTTTCTCCAGGTTTAACCTCTTTCATCAGTATTTTGCATTTTACCCACAAAGCACACAGTTGGGATTCGTCAGGACTGCAAGACCTGAAAACAGCAGAGGAACCGCAATTAAACCAAATGCATCTGCAGTTCCTGGCTCTCCTTTTGGCTGAGCAAAAAGGTGGTTAGAGCTCTGGGAGTTCTGATGTTTTGAATGGAAAAAGTTGGACTGAGAAAAGAAAATTACAGATTTATTATTATTGTTATTATTTGCTTTGTTTGAGGTGGTCCCCAAAAGTTTATCTTTTAGGGTAACCCCTACAGTCGCTGGGATTTGCAGATGGCTGTGAAGTCGGAGGAGCCGGTGGGGGCATACCTTGCTGTCTCGAGCGGCGAGCGTGTCACCAAATCCTTCCCAGGAAACAGCAATTGTAAGCGAGCCTTCCAGCAAAATTTCACAGGGCTTTCTTCCCCAGCAGGATAAAATTAGCCGAGCTCTCTTGAGATGACAGCTAAGAACTCCAGCTTCCCTCAGATGACCTCAATGGAGTCATTTGTTGCTTAAATGACAGACAAACGCAGTAATTAGGTCTATTTAGTAAAGGGGAGGTGAAAGGTCAAACTACTGGGCAAACTGTCTCCACCGCTTGACTTGGTGACCAGGCCGGGGGTTTGCAGGAGGTGATGTTTGTACAACAACCTGACACTGGCAACAGCCCGCCAGCAGGTCCCTGCTCGGCAGCGGGGGCTCCGCTCGCCCTCGGAGCCTGAAATCCCCCTTTTCCTCTAAAAAAACCCTGAACTGCCTTGCTTGTGTCCTAAGAGATCAGCCCCAGAGGAAGGAAGAGCTGATGAAAAGATAGGCTGTTACCTATTGCAGCGTGGGCAATAGGAGGGCGAGGGGGAAGGAGGCACGGGCTGAGTGTGTGGGAAGTCACCAGCCTTTTGTGTTCCCTCTGCCTCTTCCTCCCTGGCAAAGCTCCCACCTATTCTCTGAATTTATTTGTTTTCCAAGTGTGGTTGTGCTCTGTGTGAGCAACCTGACCATGCAGTCAGCATGGCAGGGCACGGCACACCTGGCTTTCTCCCTCCTGTTTTGCCTTGGATTTCACGGCACGGAGTTTGTGCACAGAAAGTCAAATATCCCACCTACAAGAAAACATTGGTTTCAATTCCTCCCATATCTTCAGAGGACCCCTGAAAATAATATTTTAAAAAAGTGGCTATTTTGGGCAGAACAGCGCTATAATGATTACTCCTGCTGCCTGCCCATCCTTGGGAACCATGGCAAACCTTTTATCCATGGATAATTTGCAAGATTTCCCTCTGCTGCTTCATAAACTTGGGAACCCTATAGGACAGTGAAGCAATGGAAACTGCAAATCCATAGCTCCATTTTGCATGGAGAGGTGGTAGAAGGTGACCTCCAGTTTGGTTTTGGATGGAACCAGACAGGAGTGCTCCTAGCCAAGTCTGACGGCTCTGGGCTGCTTGCCTGCTCTCCAAAATACTCAGCTTCTGGGTGATTTTCTGAGTTTCTTTTGAATTCCCCTACAGTGATCTGCTTCTGAACTTTGGCAAGGAGGGGACGGCACTTAGAAATCCTGCAGGTGATCCAGGCCCCTTCCTGTGGCTCAGTAGTGTTGGGTGCTGCTCCAAGGCATACTCAGGCTCCCCAGGGGTTCCCTCGACACCTCGCCTCCCCCACGGCCCTTCCACCTGAGCTCCTGCCCGTCTCCTCCAGCCCCAGCATCAACGCTCCCCTCCCTCGCCAGGCCTCTTAACCCCTGTCTGCGGGGCCCCGCGGGGAGGTGGCGGTGATGCTGATGAGAGAGAAGGTCACCAAGAGCCAATGCGAGAGTGAAAAGAAAATTAGAAAACAAACAGAGGGGAGGTGGGGAGGCAGCCCGCGGCCAGCCCCAGCACGGCCAGCCTTCCCGCGCGCCCTTGAAGTGCAAAGACCCCCCCTCTGCTGAAATAGGCTTATCTTCAAAAAGGGCCCTCGTGATGATACAAGAAAGAGCAGGCTTCTCACACCTTGTCTTCGCTTCCCAGAGATCCTATCTGCCCAGAAGTGCCTGTGATCTCAGTCAGACCTCTCTACCTTGCCACTTGCCTTTTAAGTCTGTTTTGCTAAGGCAGAGACCTTCCCACTTCATCCTTTTCTCCCTCGGCAATGGCGAGTGAGAAGACAGGCGGCGTTTCTGATGCGCCGGGGGAGCAGTAAATGTCATTCCAGAGCCTTTCTTTTGTATATTTTCCCGTGGATGGATTAGTTTGTTTAAAGGACATCTCCTATTTAACACCTCATTGAGCAAAAAAACATGTACGGACAAGATTTTTTTTAAAGTGGCTGCTTAAAGTGCAAGCTTTAAGCCCATACTGAGTACCTTAATAACTGGTATGAGCTGCAAAAGTACTGATCACACAGGAGCTCTGGGTGACTCACAAAGCTTATATGTTCTGTAACAATATGATCTATACTTTTCCACATTTTTTTTTCTGTCCAAAACCAGCCAAATCATGACATTCTGGATGAATATTCAGGGTGTGAGTAAATAATGCAAATTCAAAATAAGGTTTATAACAATGGTTTGTTCTGCAGCGATTTTCCTCTGCAGGTTCTGGTTGGAGTCCCACGGCTCCTGTGTTGGCATCAAGAGGATGTCCATAAGCCAAGAGCAAGGAGTAGCCCTTGTTTGCATGGACTGGGTGGTTCCTGCAGTGTACTGGTAACATTTTGCTTTTTGCATTGCACTTCTGGTTAGCCTCTGCAGACAGCAGACACCTCCCCACCCATACCCCAAAATGCTGATGTTCTTTTAGGAGATCTCCCTTACTCTGTTCCCCATCTCCATGTGATATAAGCCACCCAGAAGGTTCTCTGTAATGGGATTACATGGATAAAATCCACTTTATCTTGAGATCTTTGAGTGTTTATGACCTTTCATTGGTCCTTTGTGACGCTCTTGGGAAAGAAGTGCCCAATTCAGCCAGATAACATCCCTCTGCTGCTCTGCTACTCCTCCTTCAGAAGTCTTTCCATTGGCTGCACAGGGACTGCTCTTAGTAAGGCCCAACTCCCTTCCCATAGAGTAGGTTTCCTTCAGAAACAGGCAAAGCCATTTCTTCCTTGGGGAAGAATTAGCTCTAGTAGCTGTCTCAAACTCTTCCAGCCCAATCAACCCTCATTCTGTGCTTTGTAGGTCACTGCAATTTCCTATGAACTTAAGGGGAGATTTTCTTGGGAAAAACTTGTTTTTCTGTAAGTTTTCCAGCTGTTGATTTTCCCCAAGGAAAGTCAAATTATCCTTGAGCATTGTATCAGCAGATGTATGAAAAAACTGATCTGTCACACAAGAAAAACCTGAACCGAACAACTTCCTGCATTTTCTGGGCTGTGAAAGTTAGAAAATAAAACCCAGACTATTTTTCTTCTAGCAGCAAAAAGGCCAGTGCAAGATCAAACCATGACCCCCGGGACCTTAGAGGACAAGAGGGATTTGGTGTATATAGTCTACTAGGGAGGGGAAGCCATTGGCCAAAATTAGAGCATTTCAGGGACCAGATTAAATTGTAACCATGTTCCAGGGAGCTTGCCAGGGAGGCTAATGGACTGATCTCATTCACCTTGATGTAAATCCAGAGCTGCTCCATGAAAGCCAATAGCACTTCTCCTGGCTCTGTGCGGAGGTACGGCTGAGATCACAAAGCATACATTTCTAATGAAGACAAAGTCAAAGGAACACGTGCCACACATGGAAAGCGAGGGCGTAGCAAAGTCTCAGGTCCCAGGCTTTGAGGCTCAGAGGAAATGAAACTGGCCTAAGTACTAAGGTTTTCGGAGATGTTCTTCCTTGGATTTGCTCAGTAAATCAGGCACGCCGATGCCACTTAATACAGTTCTTGTGTTTAAAAGTAGGAACCTGGAGAGGAGCTGCAGACCCACGCAGTCTGTGGCAAGGTTTTTCAGCAAGGGCACAGAAGCGCTCTTGCAGGAGCATTGCCCGAATCAGGATGTCACTTCAGGAGGATGCTGAGAGCACAAGGGCGTTTGTTATTTAGCACTTGGCAAGGCAAGCCCCATGCACCCAACCTCCTCCACCTGGGCTTAAGCACAGTGCCCTCACCTCCCGTTTGGATGGGCCTGAGAGCATGAAGCATGTCCTTCACCCCAGCCCAGATGAGATGCGGTACCCCAGGGGTCCACAGGACCTCAGCTGTGTCTGAACCCTTGGAGATGTTCTTTTCCCCCATGCTGAACCTTTCCCTGGAGATCTCTGAGTATGGTTCTGGTAGGTCTCCTCTCCAAAAGCCCTCCCACAGCCTGATTAAACTGAGGCATGGATTTATCTTATGCGCCTTGCACAAGTCCAAAGAGAAAGGCAGAAGAAAGGAGCAGTGTCATGAACTCCATCAATGGTTACTCATTTTCCAAAAATTTAGCTGAACATGGATAAAAAAGAAAAAAAAAGAAAAAAAAAGAAAAAAAAAAAAAAAGCTGTGAGAAATCTGGACAAGCTCCTTCCTTGGATGCATAGTAAAAATTCATTGTGAGGTCCCCAAGGACACTCTCTCCCTGGTTTTAAATCTCATGCAAGAGAGGATAAATTGAGAGCCCCTTCCCCCCCCCTCCCTTGACATTTCATTTGTGATTAAGGCACTATTCATCGCCCCTCATCCTCCAAACCCTTTACTATTTATGGACCTGCTGTTTTTCCAGTGGTTGACACTAGCGTGCATTCAGCTCAGTTCTTCTTTCCCCATCCCATCCTGTTCCCCCCCTCCCCTCCGTGAAGGCATTTCTCCATTTCAGTAGAGAAACCACTAGTGACTGGAGTGTCTGTGACCTCTGGGCTGTCAAACTCCCACTAACTAAATAAAAGCAGCCCAAGAGGGAGAGGGTTTGCATAAATCACCTCCCGTGACAGAGACCACCTGGTATACTCTCGCTGCATGGAGGTACCCAGTCTACTCCAGCTGCTGAGTTTGCACTTTCCCGCATTTTTATGGACACCGTTGGAGAGATACATTGTGTTTACACAAGGAATGGAAATTTCAGTTTTACTGCAAGTAACTGATTTCCTCAGCCGGCGGTGGGCAAGCTCTTTGATTAGAGAAGTGATGAGGCCCATCGCATCCTGGAGGTGTGTTATGAGCCTGAGAGGGTTCGTTCCCAGGTGGTTCGGGGCAGGCGCTTGCAAGGCTTGGACTCCTGTCCTGTTCATCCATGTGAGAGCTTTTGCCACAATCAGAGGCATAATAACAGGTTTTGACTTAACTACACATGCTTAAACTACCTTGAAGCCTGTGGCTGACATGAAGAGCAATAGGGACCAACCAAAGTCGATGCAAAGACCAGGTGAAGATTTTGGATCTGCCATTGATGAGAAATGGGGTCTCTCTAGGGTCATGTATGGCCACTGCCAATGACTTCAGGATAGTTACTCTAAATGATGTGAACAAAGGGGGTTTGTGATTTGACCCTGCCCTATACATCCAGGGAAGTTGCTTTAAATTATTTCCAGCCAGAATTGCAACATTCATATGTAAGGTCTTAGAGCTTGTTATTAAAGAGCATCACCATTTTTAAACAAAAAGACGTATATACCAAGCAATGTTTATCAAAAAAAGACTTTCACTAACAACAAGGGAATTCTGTTAATAATGTTCCACGAACAAAGAGAGTGATGGTAGAAGGGGAGGAATATCAAGTAAGAGGCAAAGCAAAGGACAGTAAAAGCCATCCTGTGAAATGAAATTTTAAGTGGCAAAAGTAGGTTTATGTAACGGTCATTCTGAAAGGAGGAAGAAGATAATTTCCCAGAAGTTTCTGAAATTTGACAAAGAAAACAATTATGCTGCAGTTGAAAATAGCAACCGACAGGTATGTTTACTTTCTTCTGATCACTGTTTTTCCTTACTGTAAAAATTTCAAAGTAATGTGTTTTATTGTTATTATTATTATTATTATTATTCCCATTAGTAGCTTGGAAGAACAAGAGGCTGAGATGGATTTCAGGACAGGAACATATTTTTCCATCTTGGAGGTTACTGCAGCCAAAGTGCAGCTCTGGGAACTCTGAAGCCAGCTGATAGAAAAAAAGACCTTAGGACTGGGTGCACAATTAATTTTTTCAGCCTGGTTCCAAACCCAAATAACTCAGAGGAAAAGCAGTTTGGAAATAATTCAGGTGAGATCAGCCAGAAATGATGTTTTGCTTTTGCACAGAAAAGCAAAGCCAAAAATCAGAATTGCAGTGAATGAACCCATTCACGGTGAACCTGCTCGCTGTGAAACCACCTCTTCTAAGGGAGCCCTGCTGACCCCTCGCACCACATGCTGTGCCTGGCTCGCTTTTCCTGCAAAACCCTGGGGGTGACACCACAAATGGCTCAGCTCAAAGGGGAATGGCGATCTCAGGCTGTCCCCATGCTCTCATCCAGCTCAGCCTTGCTCCAGCTGCTGGGTCTCTCTCAAACCCTTGGCACTGCTAGACCCCGAGGGAGGGGAAGCAGAGGGAAGAGAAGATGGAGAGGTCTGTTCAGAGGCTGGGCCCAGCCTGGCTGGCAGTTCCTGGTCTGAAGAGCCTTGGTATTTAAAGGGATCCATCTTCTGTGCCCTTTCCCCCTTCATATAACCACAGCAAGGTATCAGAGTTGTCTGAAGAGTGTCATGGGGTAATCGTGAGGTTTGGCGTCTCCAAAATGCTGAAGAACTGGGAAAGGCCCCATATTGAAGAAGACCTCCCTGCTTTACCACGGAAGATCTATCAGAGATGTTCAAGCCACTGGATTTAGAGGTACTTTTCTCTATGGAGCTGACTTCCAACCAGTTTCACCCATTTAGATTGAGCAAGATCCAGCTGGAGGTGAGCGATGCACACCCCGGTACCCCTGCAGGTGCTGCCATGGGCAGCTTGGGGACCAGCCTTCTGCTTCCACCAGCACCTGAGAGCACCCAGACAGCTATGGATCACTGCACCTTTGGGTGCTCCTGCCCTGGGAAGAGGCATGGAAACACCTGAGGATGGAGACTGGAGGCAGCTCCTGGCCACTCGATCTCCAACCAAAGCGTCTCCCTCACCCCCTGTCAGGCCAGCAAGTTTGCTTTTTTCCTGGAGCCCCTTCAGCTGTGGGACGCCAGAGAGTATGCCAGAAGGAGAAAATTCTTCAGTGACGTAAATGCAGTAATAGCACTTGTTAGTGGTATGTGTGCTCCCTGCCAGGCTAGGGGAGAGGAACTTGGGTTTTATGCAGAACAGTGTCTCTGTGTCCCCTTCACACAAAAAAAGCAAAGAAAGCCCGAGCCCTTTCCACAGGGTATACCAAATGCACAAATTTAATTTAGGAGTGCTGCGTGTTCTCAGATAAGGGCTTGGTTTGCTCAGGTTTACAGAGTTACATTTAATTGAAGTGCTCTGAGTAGCAAAAACTGAGAGGTCTCCATAAAGACTTAGACAGCCGGGACATTAATCGCATTATTTTCTTTACAGATAAATCTTATTGGTGGAGCCAGCATCATCAGATAAAAAATAGATAAGATCAAACCTTGTCTTTAAATTCCAGATCTCCTGGCTTGAGAAAATATGGAGATCAGATTACGGTGTAACTTTTAATGGGCTTCAGAGATTTCTGCCCAAGCGAGATGGTAAAAAACATAGATCCTTCAAGATCCTGGAAGGAGCAGATATGCTGTATTTGTGCAGTAGTCAGCAGTTTCAGATAAGGAACAGAGGATATTCAGGTCTGATTGCTGCTGCGCTGAAGTTTTCCACATAAAAGCTGCACTCTCCTTCAGGAAAAGGATTCGAGTCTCTTCAGTAAACATGAAAGCCAGCCCTTATACCCGGTCTAATTCTCCTTGTCGGCTTTGATCCAAAACATTCTTCCAAGCAAGAGAAGGCTGGGAAGGGAGAGGGGAAGGGACCGGGGGAAGATTGAATAAGGGAGCCAAGAGGCTGCTCTGGAAAATCACGGCTGAAGTTATAGGAGGGGAATTAATCTTGAGAGGCCGTATGTAGCAGTTTCATCCATCAAGCGTGACACTGGTGCCATTATTAGAGAAGATGGAAAATTAAATTGCAAAATTATCTGTTCTGTTTCATTGACTTTTTTTTTTTTTTTTTTTCTTTCCTCTTTTCATTCCAGGCATCATTTGCAGCAACACCACTTGCAGTTGGCAGCGCGTTATTAAAAGCACCTGGCCATGAAAGGAAATCAGGGCATGTGTGGTAGCGCTGCGGTCTCGGAGCTATTGGTCAAACCGTGGCAAGAGAGGGCGACGCAGCGGGTGCACGGGGTGGAGCGAGGATGAGGGGCCCCGTGCGGGCTGCCCCGATGTGTCGGGCTCCCAAAATCCCTGCCCATCCCTACTCAGGCACAAGGGTTTCAGTCCAGCTGGGGAGATGTTGGAGAAGGGAACCACAAGCACTGGTTAGTGGGCACCTGAGTTATTTTTGCTCTTTCTCTCTGCTTCTCTGATGCTCTCCATCTCTCGCTTTTCATTCTTTGCTGTCGCCCTCCTAACATTTCCACCGGAGATCTGCCATCCTAAATTCCCACTCTCTCCTTTTTCTGCAGGCTCCAAAACCCGATCTGAAGCCAGTGGGAATGTGGTAATTGAAAAGCAACAACAGCCTAAAAAAAAATCCCTGCTGGAAACTATTTTTAAACAAGTGACCCCTCCATCCCCCCAGTAGCCTTTTATTGCAACCCAAACACAGGGACACACCAACGTCATGGGAATCCGAGAGAAACAGGGACTAGCAGGGAGCTATTGCCCAAAGTTCAACAGCCCAAGCTGTGTCCTTCTCCCAAGTGATGTGCAAAGGGTAAACACGCAGAAGAAAACACGAAAAGTGGTTTAGGAGACTCAGCATCCATCAGACGCTAGGTCTCTTAATAAATCAGAGGAGGAATTTCTCAGATAATGTCGGGAGTGGTTCAAGCCCTAATAAGTGGAAGAGTTTTGGTTGTTTTTTTGAGTCCTAGTTGAGTATTATCTCATAAATAGAGTAGGGAAAGAGAAAAGGCAAAGAAATGACCTAAGGATCTCTGAGTTGTGCTGGTGGAAAGATCAATTCATAATACTGAGAAGAAAAGTAAATAAATTGTCTATCTTGGTGGGAATTGACCCCTGGGGTTCCCATGGCCTGGCCATCAAAAATAATTTCCTTTTTCTGTATATATGTACGCATGTGTATATATGCATGCATACATATGTGTATATTTATATGTATTTTAAATCACATTACAGATTTTGAAGGCATGCGGGGAGCGGTACCCTGGTGAAACAGCCTTCTGTTAACAACTGAATCATATGCAGCAGGCAGTGAGGTCTGCACTGAACAACCTTGCTCTCTCTTGTGTTTTCTCTGCCTGATTTCTAGCTTTTTCTGGCTCTTACATCTAGAAGTAATTTGTAGGGGTCAAGACACAGACTGTAACTCCAGCACTGTATCTTATGCCGCTACTGTTTCACTGAGAGTGGAGAGTGAAATCTGTATAATAACAACAATAAATAGTAATATGCAGGTCTTATGAAACTCTTGAATCAGAGTTTCTCGAAGTATTTTGCAAAGGGAGAAGGCAGTAGAGCACTTTTCTACTGGAGAAAACTTTCCAGCAGCTTCAGTCAGGAGTCTCTGCTAGTCTTGGTGGAAGCAGATCTGACAGCATGGCAGCTCCGCTGCTGTGGCTGCCAGACTCAGCACCCTCACACGATGGCCAGAAATCCTATGGGAAGGTTGGTATCAAAACCCTTGCGGAGGTGGATGCTCAGCTTTCTCCAGCAGCTAAATTTCCTGCTGTGGTAAGGAATATCCTTGAGCCTCAGCAGGTGAGAGGAACCTCTCCATAACACGAATTAGAGACGGAGAGATGGAGAGGCTGAGGTTAGCATTTTCATACTTTTTTTTTTCTTTTTTGGACATGACCTTTCTAATGCTAGACTTGGAGGACACTGCAGACCTTTGCATTGATTATCTCACAGTGGTACAGACATTGTTGTATTCATAGGAAGCAACATGACCTAGCAGACCATGACCTGTGGGGTTCATTCCTTCATTTGAGGCATTCAGAGTGCAGATCCTGGTGAAATCTGGGTTTCCTAACTTCATTTTCTGTAGGTTTGACATGGCCATCCTGGGCTGCCTAAAGAACGAAATGTCTTGTTGACTAAGAGATGAAGATTGGATGGTTGGTTGGATGGATGGATGGATGGATCAGAATTGTTCTTATTCACACACCTGTCATTATTTAGATAGAAAGAGGGAGAGAAAAAAAAATAGAAACCAAACTTCAAATAAGAGAAAGAAATTCTCATTTTCTCCATTTTCCTCCAAAACTGTATGTAGCCCAGCCACAGTGGTGATGGTCTCATGTTAAAATCTGAGCTAGCCCAGAGCAAGAGAAAGTGTAAGTGTGACTCGGGAGAGTGGTGGTCAGTAGCTGGCTCTGGGGCTACTTATCTGTGTCTGTCCTGGCCTCTTCAAGTGCCTCCATCACCATAAAGAAGTCAGAAATGCCCCTCTGCCCTCACCCCAACCTCTGGCAATAAATCCAGGGGGATGCGATGCATAGCACAGGCAAGGGACCGTGCCAGAACTGTCTCCGGAGCAGCACAGACAGGACGACAGTACCAGGAGAACATAAATTTCAGCCTGCTCTGCCTTATACCATGAACGCTGAGAGAGAGAAATGTAATACAAGCCTCTCCCAGGCCATTCCTGTGCCAAACAGCAGCCTCTATATCATTTGTTGGTTTATTATAAACAGGCTCCCACTGCAGTTTTGAAGCAGATATTTTTTATGAATAAACGCAGGGCCGTGTTATTTTTTTTTTCCCCCTGCAAATCCATTGCTTGCAAACCTTCACGTGTCAACCCAAAGAAGCGAGGACCCCTGCAAACCTCAGCAAGGCGGCGGTATGTTTTACTTCTGGAGTGGTGCGTGGGGCGCAGGGGTTATTTGGGGGTTACTCCTGGAAATGCCGCCCGGGGACTTGTTATCATTTGCCTTTCCCAGACTCGCCTGTGCTGGGAGGCTTCACAAAGTTCCCTTCATAAATGATTAGCAGCAGGCTGTTAATGTTCATACCCAGATTCCCTGTTTACTACTTATGCAAAGGCTTTTTTTTTTTTTTTTTTTCATCAGTGTAAACACAGTTGATCACTTTATATCCTCTGTATATTGTTTCTTAATATGAATGAAGTGAAGCAGGCTAAGCAGCAGTCATTCAGATTATGGCCTAACATAAACTTACAGCGGGTTCTGAAGTGTTTGGTTTTGCAAACTGTGAAAATGGCTTAAACTGTGTAATAAGAACATGGTCATATTGTCAGCACTTAGCATTTGATATTAAAAAAAAATAAAAAATGTATTAGGCCATGGATATCTGCTGCATACAAATTTGAGCTGTTTACCTTGCTGGTATTTTTTTTCTTTTTAAACAATTCTCACTGGACAAATGTTATATCTGCTACTGCATAATCCAAGACAAACAAACCTGCTGCGAGCACATTTAAATGAAGCAGGTTCTTGCATTCAAACGAGGTAAGAGAAAGAAATATTTGACCTTTTTGCCAAAAATATTATGGCTTACATTTGTTTTTTATTTTCCTTTTATTAAATCACTTTTATAAACCACTCTAAGTTTATTCTGTGACAATTAGTTTATGGTGTTTCTGAAGTGGATTTAGATTTGAGTGATAAAATTACAGGCCAAAATTACAACCATAATGGAAAATACTGGTTCATGTTTGGCTTTGCATACCACAACTGAAAGATTACTAGCCATTGCCAATAAGCAGGGGGAAGTAAAGATAATAGTCTATGTGTTTATAGGCAGGAGCTGGATTCCAGGACATGCCACAATAGATTTGTAGAAGGAGAACTGGAATATTTTAGCTGTGTTTCATTAATAGAGAAAAACCTGACAGGTTGTAAGGAGGTAACTATAGTTCAGACACTTGCTTTGTATGATCTTTCTAGGAAAAATACCGATCTTTTAAATCTTCAAATTAAACTACTCTCTGATCCTAATTCAGCTGATTACATCACAGCACAACTCCTCCTTTCCTTTGTGTTTTCCCCAAAACAGTCCTGAGGTGGCTGCGATGTTTTCTTGGGTTTGATGTTGTTGTTTTTCAGGGGAACACTTGCAAAAACATAGCACTCTTCTGGGAATGGGAAATATCACCACAACACAGGATTTGCAGCTCAGCTAGATGCTCCTGCTTGATCTCAGCTGTGCAGGAGCTTGTGGTCATCCTGGTTCAGGTGTTGGCTCCTTTCCCATGGCCCGACCTCCCCCCTGCTCTGCCTCCTCCAGGATGCTCCTGGCTCACAGATCCCATGGGATGTGTGAGTGCTGGCTGATGCCAATCGGACGCGAAATGTCCTCATGACCCCTGTGGCAGGTGGGGATCCTCCTTCTTGTCCCAAACACCTGAAACATCAAGACGTCCTCAGAACCAGGCAGCAGTCATGCCCATTTTTCATTCAAGGTACCCATCTCCAGCTCCCAACCCCAGCAGACAAGGAGCATGTATCAGGAAACATATCCAGGATTCACCTCTCCTCCTTTTCCCCTCTGCCCCCTCCTTCTCCCTTCCCTCCTCCCCATCTAAGGCCATGCTTTCTCCTCCTCTGTTGGCTGACCATTGCTTATGCCCGAGGCAGGCTGGCTGGTCATGCTGATCTGAGCACCTGGTAGAGCAGAACCAAAACAAACAAACAAACAAATAAATAAAGATAAAATTCCCAAACCAGAAAACTTTCATTCCAAGTGTACCTGTGAGAAAATGTCCAGCTGCAGAGGGTGAGCTTGTGGCTCTTGAGCTAGCACATCCACCGCCTGGTTCACACTAACATGTCAAGCCGGGAGGAACGAGCACTCAAAGGGAGGATGGTCATGTGCAGGGGGATTTTAGTGCCCCCCTCAGAAAAACTTCTGCATACATCAGCCAACTTCAGTGAAATCTGGCAAAGGAAGAGAGAAGGTGCAAAGAGATGAGGTTTTCACAGGTTTCATGGAAATGAATGCTGCGGGGAGATAAGTGTGTCTTTGTGGGAGGTGAGCGCAGCTCCTGCTCAACGTCGGAGATGGGACATGAAGGTCTTTGTGGCTGAGAAAACTTTGAGTTGATTTTGGAGATAGTTGGACACCACAGCATCCATTCTGCAGCCAACTCTTTCACCCTCGGTGGGTGCTCTGGTGTCTAAGAAGTCACCATCATGCTGTAGTTATGCTGCAGGTACTGTATAACCATCAAGTCAATCAGCTACCAGAAAAAGTCCACCAAAATCCAAAAGTCCAGCAAAATAGATGTTCATGACACATATAGCCTAGGTCTGAAGCTTCCTAAGTTTGGTTTAGCCAGAGAACATCCACTATGAAAACGAGCCTAGCGTCAGTTTTCCATGTGTTTCCAAATTTGCCGCTCCACAGGAACTAACACAGCCCTTGGGCAAAAGGGAAGACAAACAGGTGACTCAGACCGTGAGGAACTGCTACGGAAGAAATTTGTGGTCAGCGATCCCCAGGTAAGTTTGCCTTGGTGGCTGCAGATGGCTCGGTGTCTGCTTAACATCCAATTAGCTCTGGGAAGTGGGTTTTATTCTGAGGGCTAATTTGCAGACACAGGGCTCCGTGTGAAAGGTTGCTGCTGAAGTGCTGTGATGAACACTTGTTAAAAATCCTTCTTTGAGAACTTTCAGAGTTTTTTTTTTTTATTATTATTATTTTTCCCTAAGAAAATGAGCCAATGTTGCTGAGAAACTGAAAACATTAGTGGTCTGAATGAGTGTCATTATTTTCACTGTAAAAATGTACCGGGTAGTTTGGCATCTCCATCTGACATCTGCTCCTCATTGTCTTCTGCCAATGCAAACTCATCAAGTCAGAAAAGATGAAATATTCCCCTTCGCTCCCAAACCCACCTCTCCTCTGGCTTGCTCTGCAGCTGTCAGCAGCTCAGCCACCTTGGTTTCATTACCGAGCCGTCCCCCCCGGCCAGGCACTTCTGCTGCTGACAGTTTTGCTCCAAGTCCCGCGGAGCCAATTTAAGATGCAGCTTCCCCGTGGCGCTCTGCATCTCATTCCCTCCCAGCAACGTCATGTGGGACAAACCTCATGAAAAAACCCCATGCCTCAACACCAACCCTTGACATCAAATGTTTTACGTTAAGAGGCTGAGCTGGCTGCTCGTCCCGAGCTGTGGGAACGTGTTCCCTCCTGCAGCATCAGCTGCAGGGATGGTGTGAGGATGAGGATGGGGCAGAGCAGCAGCCTTGGAGCCCCCCAGGGCAGGATCCGCTCTGGCTTGGTGTTATCAGGCAGAATTATTTGCCCTCACAGTGTCGTTTTCAACCCCTGCCTTACATAAGCTCTTATGGCAATGATCTTTTGAGTACCCCTTCTCAAACAGACAGTGCTTGGTTGTGAAGACCAGCCACAGAAATTATCCTTTAACAGGGGAAGAGCAACGGGAAATAAACAATATCAAACACACAGGTATGAACTGAGAACCTGGAGGCACCGAAAGATGGCGAGTGTAGAGATGTAGTCATGAAAGAAAAGGCATGAAGGGGGAAGGTAAAAGAGGATGAGAGGCAAATATCACAATTTTAACTCTGTTCCTGGTATGCTTTCTAAGTCTGTGCCAAAAAGGTGAGCACAGACTGGAGTGCAGGTTCAAACCTGGTCTCAGTCTGTGAAGCTATCAGTGTGGCTTGTAGGGCATCCTTCAGGAATGCTCTGGAATCAGTGTACCACTGAGTATTTGTTCTGGAAGGAAGACAGCATTGGTTGAGATGCCTCTCTCAGGACCAATTTGACTTCCTTGCATGCCCTGGCCATATACACAGACAGCAGCTTTGGGTTAGGAATGTACAGCTCTGAAGTGCTGAGACATATTTTAAGACCTGAGCTCTGGAATGACAAACTATTGAGCTCCCCTCTTGGCAGAGAGCTCTTCAATTTCAGATTTTTTATGGCTACTAGCATTTATCCTGGTTTGGACTTTTCCATGTTGTTATTCCCACATGTTCAGTACCACTTCTGAACTGCTTCTGAAAAGTGCAGCCTTCCCTCAAGCTTTGCAAGCACACCAACAAGCTGTCTATTACTTCAAACTGGAATATGTCCCAAACCTTTCACCACTCATCTCAGGGTATTGACAGCTCCAAGCGTTTTCTCTAAACTGTTGATGTTGTTGGTATGGTTGTGATATTTTCTCCGTAGTCTCAAACTGCCGTGCTTCATTTCTTTGTTTATATAAGCCTCACAGTGTTCATTAGGAAAGCCTGGGCTGGAAAAAAATGCCCAGTGTATAATGCAGTTTATTAGAGGGAAGGCAATCCAAAGCTAAGGTTATGTTGGGGTGGACTTGTGCTGTGTGATTTATACCACACCAGTGTGTTGGGGCTCCTGTGGATAGATCCAGAATAGGTGTTGGCTTAATGGAGTGCATAGGGCTAGCAGCTTTCCATCCCCTGTCAGTGGTGCTGGCAAAGGTCTCCAACATCTGGAAGGTTGGTCCCACCAGTACGCCTGTGTCTGGGAGCCCTGGAAGGCTTTGCAGAGTCTGATGTGTCCAGAGCCAGGGCACTGTGCTGAGCGTGAAGTCTGTTTGCGTGACTTGCACTCACCATAGGTGATGCGTGATCCCTCCTAGGTCTGCCCTGGAGTGCTGAGCAGGTGCTCTGTATCCAAATCCACAGGTCCAAATCCCTGCTTCAGCCTTGTATGGGACTTCCCTTCACTTGTCAGTAACCCCTTCAGGGCTCTGAGCGCATTCAGGGACTATTACATGTCAAAGCCACTCTTGGACAAGGTGTTTCCTTTCAGCTCCATAGGGAACGCTTGTGTCACCCTGATGATCTCTGGAGGAGTCAAGTTCCCTGTGCAAGATGTTGATTTCATTACAATCTCTAGCTATAAACACTGCGTGCTGTGGCACTGACAAACTGCTGGGCGTTATTGGCAGATGGAGAAGTGTGCGCTTGGGCCAGAGGATCAATTCAGCCCTTCGCTCTCTGCCAGCAAGTGAGTTATCTCCATCTCGAGCGATTTTTGTTTCACTTCTTAATCTTATTTGTAAATGTGATCCCCCGATGACACAATGTATAAAACCTTGGCTTGCAGCACAACGTTGCTGAGATGAAGCTGGAAGGAGCTCCAAGCTGCATAAGTTATTTTAAACATGAACTTAAAATCTTTCATTTTCTCCCCCTTTTGGACTTGTTTGGACTAAGTGCATGAATGAAAAGGGGAGATGTTGTTGCTTTGATTTAAAGGAGAAGGGAGAAAAACATGCCTTGTGCCTAGGTGGGAACCAGGGACCCTGGTGGAAGCTGTTTTTTTTTTTTCTCCCAATTCTGCTGCTTTCTCAAGTGGGTCCCTTCTCATTTACTCCAAGCCTCCTGTTCTTTCTGAGATGTGCCCACAAGAAGAGTTGCAAGGGTGCTGTAGAAGGTGCTGTCTCAGTGTTCAGAGATGCTGAGGTCATACTTTGATTGCAGTGGGAGCTGAGTACAAAGCTACCTTCTGTGATCAACGTGACTGCCTCACCTGCAGCCCCAGGGTTATCTTGGCTCAGGTGAGTGATTGCCTTAAATTCAGTGGAGTGACTCCATGTGCCTTGTAAATACATGCATGAATTTGACCAGTCAGATTCAGACAGTTCACTTGTGCATGGCTGGTGCTACATCAGCAAAGCTCCTCCAAGCAGGGCTGGGTGCTGCTGGGGAACGGCAGCCTCCCCAGGCCTTGCCCTGTGGAATATCAAGGATAAACAGCACCCATAGGTGCACGCTGGGCAGAAGAGTTGCTGCATGCAGCCACGTGTGGCATCTGGTCTGGGATCCGTCAGGAATGGAGCGCAGGGGGGATCCTGCCTTGCAGCAGGGAGGAGGGGATGGGGGCAGGATGGCGAGACCCTGGGAAATCCCTCCAAGGCTTTCTCTGAATCCACATCCAGATAGGGCTGGGAGATAACCGCATCCACCATCCAACTGCTAGGATTTCCTCAGAGCATGAGAAACAGACTTTTTATGCCTCTGACCTTGATCTAAGTTTGTTTCCTTTCAAACTGCTATTTAAAAGGGGGGAGGAGGTTGAAAGAGAAAGAAGGAAAGTTTGATTTCTTTAATGTTCATGGAAGCAAGCGATTGATAACACTTGCAAGAGCCAGGCAGCGAGCCAGAGGGATACTGCATAAGGCAGCCTTGCCAGCGAAGTACGGAGCTGCTGGCTGGGGATGCAAAGCTCTGCTTGTTTACAAATCCAGGCCACCCTTCGAGATGCTCTTGCCAATTGTTTCAGACTGAAGGGAGTGCTGTGTGCTGGGCTTTATGAGCCGAACAAATGCCCACCAGGGACTGGGTTAGGACCACCAGCTTCATGGTCCTTTCCCAAGCCTGCAGGCAGATGGCCTCCCTGCTGAGAGGCAAAGGGATTAACTCCTTCCACCTTGACCGCTGCTTTCATCATAGTTTTGGCTCGGGGGCATGGGGGGGAGTTGTGAGGTTTTGTTTTTTTAAGAAGAGGTATGAGAAATGCATGAAAAATTCAGCATTGCAGCTTAGAAAATAGTTCTTATCACAACTCTGGGAAACTATTGTTCTGATTTTTATAAATATGCTTGTATTCCCCTTGACTTTTTTCCTCTCCCTCCCCAGTTGCTATCTTCCCAGCTGTATGCCCTTGGCTGCTTCCCAGATACTTCATGATGCAGGAGAAGATAAGCTGTTACGAGGAATAAAAATTAGGGGTGCTGCATGTCTTGCATTCCCCTAAAACATTTATATGCCTGGAAATTCCCATACAAAGCCCCATGATATCTACTGTGAGACATAGATGGTCCCAGACACTTTATCTCTATAATGGCGACCTACAGATCAGCATGTGGATGGGAATCTCCTGCTTCTGGCTCCCTGGGCACATCCCTGCCACTGACGTGAACAAAGCCTGGGTAACCTTCCTGGCATCTGCTCCTGGCCATTTGCCCTTTGCTGATGGCCTCCATTGTGCAGGGCAAGGCCTGAAGGTTAGAGGGAAGCAGGAATCAAGAGCCTCCAGGCAGAGCAAGATTTCCAACAATGATAAGAAGTATGGGTTGGAAGCGGGGATTTTCAGTGCTTTGGAAAGTTAAAACCATGATGTCTTCTTGGGGCTTTGAAGGAACTTTTTCTGTGATGCTCTGGACCACTGATAGGGGTGAGAAACTTCTAGGACATCTGAAAAGCAGGAGGAGACAAAAATCCTTTGCTCTGCTGTTTTCAAACTTTGGCCCCAAAGATTCAGTTTTCCTTTTCTGGTGACTCGGAGCATGACATTGGCTCTGTTCCTCTTCCTTGAAAAGGAAGCGAATAAGTCTAGTAATTTATCTCAAATATATTTAGCATATCAGATTCCCTTCTGTAAAGTGTAATAGCTTCCTGGGATGGAAGGAGCTGTGTAAAAGGCTAAGCAAACTCAGAGGGTGTAAATCACTGCAATAGGATGAGGTTTTTAAGAATTTCTCTGAAGTTGATCACCTGGATCCACCTTTAGAACGCATTGGCACACCACAAGCCTTGGCAGTGTTACCCACCAATGCTGCTGTGAACTGAGGCTTCTTGTGCCAGTGGGGAAAAATGATAGGGCAGGTTTCTGGGACTCCTGGTCACAGGTATCTGATGCAGGAGGGTGTGCAGAAATATCTCATGCTCTGCTTGTAGCAGAAGGAGGATGGAGCCAGCAGAAGGCATCCAGGCTATGGTGGCTGGTTGGGAGGGCCGGGCGGTGGGCGTTAGATCCCTTTCCTTGCAACACCAGCCAGGAGGAGGAGATGTTTTACGCAGCGAGGAGGAGGGGAAGAGCTGACCCCCGCTAAGGCTGTCACGCTGTGGTGCCTGCTCTGTGTTAAGGGAGTGAAGAAACCGTTATGCTGCTGCCCAGCTCACCCACAGCACTCTGCCTTGCCTTAAAAGAAGCAGAAATCTAAATCCCTGGGTAACTTCAAAGCAACCTGGGGAAGATTAGGCCCTTTCAGAGGCAGGAGGCAGATGAGCAAGAGGGAGGAGGGATTCTGAGGCTCAAATGTTTGGGGGGGGGGGGGGGAGAGGAAGATCTGGCCCCTCTGGTTTTGAGATCCCTGTAGCAGACTGGGGCCCCGTGGCCCCCCAGCATCACCCCTGTTCTCTGTTCCCAGCTGCTGGCTCACTCTTTGTAGCTGCTTCCTGCTCCTCTTCATTAGCAGCTCTCAGCAGTGCAAAGGAATCGTACTCAGAAGTATGAGTTCATCTCCTAAAACTTTGTACTGATGCCAGCGGGTCAGTCACTTTACAAAAAAGAAACTTCCCTTCGAGAAACACTATCCCTTTTGAGAAAAGGCCAAAAAGCCAGAAAAACAAACTATCAAAAATGCTGCCTTCCAAAAACACTCCTTAACTTGAATCTGTTTCTGCTCTCGTCCAGTTGGATGGCTGTTGGAGTAAGCAGAACCTCCCATGCTCTTGTGCCTCTGCCAATGACCTACAAAACCTGCTTCTGTTGGGTGACTTAGCCTGGCCGCCCCGTACAAAGGACGGGCAGCAGTTTCTGGCAGAGGCAAATGTAAGTCTTGCACAGTTCCTGTCCCGCCAGAGAAGCACATGTGCTGTGCAAGTTACCGACCATGTGTATCCACCTCTCAGCTCATCTTGGCTTTAAGGAGCGTCTGGAGAGGCTGGCAGCTACCAGCAGATTGCTACCACTGGAGCTGCTCACGCAGCCCTCTGGGCATCACCACAGGTCCCTTGGACCAGGATGTTATGTCAAAAATAGTTATGTCAGGCTGTTGGCTGGTACCTGCCTGACACTGAGCACATGTCCTTGTTTCATAGCACTACCAGGTGGAGCTTGCAACCATCCTTCATCACACACAACATGGCTCCACGTGGAAGCCAGTGCAACCTGTGAAGGAGCTGTGGTTTCTGCTTGTCCCTCTTACAGTCACTGAACCTTAGGAGGAACATCACAGCCTGGCTAACACTTGGTTCGAAAAATGTTGTTCTGCACCTTCATGTCTTAAACAATCCAGACCCCCAATGCTGGAGTTCCTTCTAGTGAGTGTCACTTTATTTCCCCCACAAAGTCCTTTCTCTGCTGGAAAAGATTTTTCAGGTTGAGCAGCAGCAAAGGCAGCTGAAATGTGTTATTCCTGTAGTGGAATAATGTTTTCCTAATCTCAGCATCTTTTTTAAGCATGTCCACATGTAGTGTACTTCCAGAGCAGTTCAAGTCCAAGGCACAGCTGTGGAGGATACTGAGGAAGGTTTAACTACTGGCACATTCCAGGCCTGTGCCTCTCTGTTTTGGAAGCTGTGAGAAACTGGACAAATTACTTGCATGCCCCTCTGCTCGAGTGGAAGTTTTGCTTGTGTTTTTTTTTTTAGTTACTTCCTCCTCATTCCCCTGGACAGAAGCCAACTGCACAAGGTGTGCAGAAAAAGCCTCCCAAGGAAGAGTACGGACCCTAGGAAGCACCAGTAGCATGGCAGCTCTGTACCTTGGGTTAATCAGTCTGGAGGCACTGGAAAATCTCCAGCTCAGGAGTGTGGGAGATGCAGAGCAGTTACAGTTCATGGGGGCTCAGGCAGGGAGGTGTCGGGTACAAGTGGGCACACTGGGCTGAAGGCAAAGCCCTCCTAGCATCTGAGGCAACTCATGGGAGAGGTCCCTGTGGGCATGGAGGGTTCCCCTCGCATGCCATGGATGTAACATTGCCATGGATGCCTGGATAAAACACAACTTGTTTAGCTTTTTCATCCCAGTATCCTCGCAGCCCTCTGAGGTGCCGTGTGATTGGGAAAAGCTTGTACTGCCAATTGCTGATGGAGAATCTAGGCAAGAGTGGAGATGTGCTTTCTGCTTTGAAGGCCAGTGGCTACCTGCCAGATTTCCTTCTCATCCATTCCTGACCTTCTCCAAACGCACTCAGCTGAGTCACACTAACAGCATTGCTCTGAACTGGGCTGTGTACACGGGCACAAGGAGTTGTTTTCTGGCTGGAGACTGGAGCCTGCAGTCCTGCTGTCTGCCAAGACTCAAATCCAGACTTGAGGAGTTCAGAGCCGGAGAGAGGCTGCCTACATTCCTGCTGCTCTTTCCCTCTTTTCCATGCTGCTTCTGCTGAGTGAACCGTAAATAATCCTCTAACTCTTCCAAAAGGAAGCTGAAATGGTCACCAATTCTCATTCTCAATAGAAAACCAGCCTTTGCCATGAAAGAGGTTTTGGGATATCAGGTCAAATCAGTGGACTTTTGTAATAATTAAACACCCTTCAACTAATGACAATGTTGCTAAGATTCAGCTGAGTAGAACCGAGCATTGTGTGCAAAGAACTAGAACACGCTGTCTGGATGGCAACAGTTAAAAGGTTCAGGTTAGAGGGGGTCTCAGTGTCCTCTGTCTAACCTCCTGCTCCAAGCAGGGCCAGCTATAATCCCAGTGACATCAGGAAAAGCTGGCAGTAATACCACTGAAAGCAGTGTTTTACCTGTTTAAATAGTAAGATCAGGCTTCTCCATCAATTTATGTGCAACAACATTTAACGTTTTTCTCTCTTTTTTTTTTTTTTTTTTTTTTTTCCCTGCCTGCATCATGGAAGAGACTGCACTGGTTCTTGGAAAGCATGGAGTTGTGCTTTGTCATTATTGTCCTGCTAAATTCCCTAGTTCTTCCACCTTGCTTCAAAGCCCTGGCTTCCCAAATAAGCAGAGTATGCTTTTCAGTCTTTGCTTTTTAAGTGTTTTCTATAACTGTAGCAAAAAACAGTAAAAGGAGCTGCTTTGTGAATAATTTTACTCATTCACTTGGCACTTTCATCAGTCCTGTTCCCTGAGTGGATTTCCAAAAAGCTGCAGGACTGGCAGTCAGTGAGGGTTCCCTTGTGTCCAGGCTGGTGTTTCCAGGACCAAGAAGCTTATAGAGAACACCAATGGAGACAGTTGAATGCCAGCTGTCTCCTACGTGGGCAATCTCAGGTGTTTTTTACCCCTTTGAGGTCTAGTGACTCACATGTCCAAGCCCATGCTCGTGGAGAAGAACAAGTTACGTCTTAGTTTGGGGTACAGGTTACC
The DNA here is from genome assembly GCF_011077185.1 of Oxyura jamaicensis. NCBI lineage: Eukaryota > Metazoa > Chordata > Aves > Anseriformes > Anatidae > Oxyura > Oxyura jamaicensis. Next base: position 18,480,969 of record NC_048903.1, on the reverse strand, counting down.
TGGACCTGCTCAGGGCCCTTCTGGTGTCTGCTAACGTGGGTACAGGATGAATTCCACAACAAGATGTTGGCCTGAAGGGTGACTTCAAAGATGTGCCTTACTGGTCTGAACATCTTCAGCTTCTGATACAGGTACAAAGGAAGACCTGGAGCAATATCCAGCGTGGACAATATTTTACAGGCTGCCTCATCTCATCACTCTCTTCGCTTTACTCCACCACTGTTAAGGGAGGGAGCTTATGCTGGTAGCTTGTCTAATTCATCCTGAATTATTTTTTTTATAAGTAAAAGTTGGCTTTGATCACTCCTGTGCAGGCCCAAAGGCTGCGGTATGCAAACCAATGCCCTGACTCCTGCTGCTGAAGCTTTTTTAGGAATTGAGATGTAACTCTCCCATTTCTACTCCAGTTTCAATCCAGCTGACCACACTAGACCTTCACAAATAAAATGCATCTTATCCCATTACCACCGAAGGAGACAGGACCTTCATAAATAAGACCTGAGTTAAACTTTTTCAAAGCTTCTGTGTGACCTGAGTGACATACTTGTCTAGCCTATTCCCTGTAAAATAGCTACTTTTGATTGCTCAGCTGCCTCTGAGCTGGAGACTATTGTGGGTTAATAAATACTGACAGCTGCAAGGGACTCTGAAAAAAGGAGGATAAAGTCCTTTAGATCCAACCTTGAGCTCTTGGGAATGAATCCTTCACTGTGCTCAATCTCTCAATCTGTTAAAGAATCTATTTTTTTTTTCTGGATAACTACTTTTTATTAGGCTTATCTACTCATATGTGAATTGCAGGCCTGTAAAGCCATGATAAAATACAACAGGGGACGTGCAGATTTGATCCAATATGTCCATTTATTTTTCCTGATAGGCAGAGATGAAGATACAGCAATCCTGAAAGTATGTAGCACATGCTGCTGTTCGGAGCCCAGCTAGACTTTTAGTGTCAACCCTTATCCCCTATACTCTTTAGACTTTTAGGCTGATGTTGTATATCACAATCACGCTTAAATCTATAGGGTACCACCTCATTTGTCAGTTGCCACAAAGTGTTTTTGCTGTCAACCAGGACAAGGTCCATATTCAAACCATGATCAAGCCTTGGACACGAAGCGTGAGCAACAACTCCAGTGAATATTCCTGTCAGTACACGGATTAGAGTCTTCTCTAAAGCACCTCCTGCCAAGGCTCTGATGTCATCTGTCTTTTCAGATCAGGGAAATGGTGTGAATTCAATTTTTGTGATGAACAAATTGCTTTCTATGAGAGCGCTCAGGCTTGGTACCAAGAATTTGTCTGATTACTTTTTTCCCTTTTCCCCTTCCCCCCCATCCTCACCCTTATGAGGTAGGTGTTGGCGTTGACTGCGGTTATGGTGTGTATGAGATACTGATTTATTTAACGATGACCTCTAAATGGACAAGAACATTCTTGTCTAAGAACAGCAAGGAGTGAGCCCAAGTTTGAAATCAGGGATTGACAGCTCCAGTTGGTGTGGAAGGTTGAATACGCACTAACTCTTGGATATACAAGTTGGCTGTACCCAGACATGAACAAGATGTGCTTACCGGTGATCCCCGTGGACCTGGGACATGACTAGAAAGCCCTCTGGGAACATGTGTTGTGTATTTTTTTCTATAGTGCTGGTACAGCCCAAGTAGACTAGTTGTAGGCTCCTACTTTGGCAATAACAACCCCAGGATCACAGAGACCAGTGGCAATGCCAGACTTCTGGATCAGTGTCTGCAGAGCATCTTCCTACAGCTGGGAGCCTTTCATGGGGGACCACAGAGCATGACCTTTCTGTAAAACGTGTCAGCTCCAAGGGTTTTATTCCTCTTTGGAACAAAGAAGATGAATTAATCCATGTTGCTTCTTTTTGACCACCTTTTTTGTCCCATTGGTACATTTTTCTCTTTAGTTGCTAGGATTTAAACTAGGCAGAACTTCCAGCTGACAAACCTCTTGTGGCTCTGCACTGGGGGTAGCTCTACTGATGTACATCCAGCCTGTGTAAGTTAACATGAGCTGCAGCCTCCCTGAGCATCATGAGATGCCTAATGCATATGATGGTGGGATATGTGTTTCCAGGGAAAACCTGGCTCATGGCAGCTCCACATCTATGCATGTCCTTATTTCGGGTGGCCAGTGAAACCTCACCCAGAGGTCCAAAGCGTGGCAGTGCCATAACTCCCAGCTTGCTGTGTGCTCCAGTGAAAAGTTTTGAATATGGACTTCAAATATTTTAAAGGAGTGTCATTAAATATCAAGAAAGAATCAAATTTTCAGTGTTTGATCACACATCTTAGAGGGAGTTTAACAGGACCCTGGACTGTTACTCTAATCTTAGTAAAAACTGCTGAAACAATACCAAAAAAACATTTTGTGAAAATAGTCATTCTGTCTTCCTTCTGTCACCATTACCAAGCTGAATAAAACCAGGAATTTAGGCCTTGATTCAGCAAAGCACTTAAATGAACACTCACATTTTAGCGAGTGCACTTGCCATGGTCACTCTCTGTTCCAATGTGCTGCTCTCATGGCCTTTCCAAGGGATTATTATTTATCTTTTACAATATACCTTTCAAAAGAAACTCTTATTTCTTCCATTTCCATCTGGTGTCACTGCCTACTGTAACAGAGCAGGTTGCAGAAATGCATTATAAGTAAAGATAAGTGAATTCATGGATTGTATTCACTGAAAATTGGATTTTTTTATAGGAAACTGAGTATCTTCTGTATAGAATTAAATCTGGCAGGTGTTTTTACTATAATAACCAATATACTGCATGGAATCGAAGGCATTGTTGCCACACTGCAGAACTTCAGATTTGGAAAACTTTCATCCAAAATAAATACACCTCTTAATGGGTTAAATCAGAGGGTTTTTTCCTTCCTCTGCAGGCACCCGGCTGCCCACCCTCTGACTCTCCAAACCCCTGATACAAGTGGGGGTTGCCACACCGATTTTGCACAGTGTGAGGTCTGAGGAAGCACTTCACAAGAAGACGCAAAGTAACCTGGAATGATGCAATGTTATTTGTCATAATAATTACTAATCCCTTAAGAAAGCAGAGCAGTGTTTGCATTGGACATACAGATAGATTAAAATTTCAGCCTGCACTTGATCTTAATTCTCTTGATTACAAGTTGTTCGTTAGCAGCTTGTTAGACTTTTTGACCTGCAATATTTAAAAGTCCAGAGCATATTATTGGCTAGCTTTCTCTTTAGCAGACCCTTCCCTAACTGAATACCTACCCAACTGCTGGAGGGATTGCCCTCGTAGGAAATAGATAATCCTTCCCCAAACAAAGCCTTCCTTTCCTTCTTTTATTCATTTATTTTTTTTCTTATTGGCTGCTGCTATTTGATATCATGTTGTATTGTATTACATTATCATATCTTGTCAAGTTGTAACATGGTATAAAGCAGCTTAATGTGGTGGAAGGAATGTGATGCTATCTGAAGTCACCATCTACAGTAATCCCCTCTGTTGTTTTTGCTTCCCAGAGCCTGTTCAATGCATTTTGCACAAAGTGGAATCGATCAAAGCTTCTCATTTTCATATCTACACGGTATAATGTTACCTAACCAAGAAGAAAAACCCTGTGTGAGATATCAAAGAACAAACTTCGTTCCCAGAAGTTGTGCCCAGTATTTTTGTTGGACCAGCAGCCTCCTGCCTCTAGCCATAGAAACAGCTTAAGCCACAATGCTTAAACTTTTCATTCTACATAGATTTGAAATGTGTCAAACGTGGTACCTAAATCCTCGTTTTGTTTCCACTGACTTTAACAATGGAAGTGTGATCCTTTGTAAAACCTGGGATGGTTTGTATAAACTTTAGCCAAATCTGTGTAGCAATGTCAAACCAGCACTAAGTCTTTTGGTAAATGGAGAGGGGAGGGAAGCAAGTACCTCCAAGGTTTTATTTCAGACCAGCTTCTCCTGTAAATATTTCTTAACTGTCCACTTCTACTTTAATTGCACAGGAATTTCTGTGACATCTTTACTTCCCAGTAAAGTGCATGGTGAGGGATGCCTTATGTAACTTCCTTCAGTTGCATAAAAATCAGTTCTGCCAAGAACTGCATGCATTTGAAGTTTTAGATCTTTTTTTTTTTTTTTTCTTTTTTTTTTTTCACTCATTGGATCTGTTATCACGTTTCGTCCTTAAAAGTGGTTGAAGTTCTCTTTATTCCTCCTTGGTGGTGGGGATGGAAACAGGAGAAGAGTACATTTTATTCTGTTTTATTTTTAGGTATAAAATCAGAACATTTAAGTCCTGGCCCAAGTGGATTGTAAATTCAGAGTAAAGCAGGTCCCATTTCTGCGCTGTGTGCTGGTACAGCATCTAGCACAACAGGATTCTGGCAGATGACTGCAAGCATTGCACTAATGCAGATGATGACAAAGGGGGCTTGTTCTGGGTGAGATGTGATTTACCTCCTGCCCACTTCCAAATATCTCAAAGCTTTGCCAAAACCTCTATTTTGAAGAAAACCGGGATATCACATTTAAAACTTCCAGGAGAGAGAAAGCTGTGCTTGAAAGAGGTAAATCAAGGTCAACTCAAAAAGAGGGATGAAATCCACTGGCTTCTGAGCTCTGTGCATATGTACATGCAGATCTGGTTTTGCTGTCTGGATAACGAGCCTGTCCTAGGAAGCAGCCTCAGTAAGGGTTGCATACTGCTGCCCTGAAATAATCCTACCAGGTGCTGTGAAGTGTTCCCAAGCAATGCATCATTCCAGAGTATATCTGTGGATGAAGCATTAAATCTGTGCTGTCGGAAGAACAGTGTGTGCTTTCTAGATGCAGGAAGGATCTCCTTTTTTAATTCAGCACCAATTTTTCAACCGTGTCTTACCCCTGATTCAAGCTAGGACATCAATGCTTCAAGCTACTGCTTCAGGACTGTCTCTGCAGACTCCTGCTGGTCATTTTGGTGGCAAACACCTGGCTCTGGCAGAGTTCTCCCTTTGGCCCTCTTTATCTTCAGGACGAATGGGTGCAGTACCTCCAGATGCCCTGCTTGTGCAGCGGTGCTATCAGGCCAAAAGGGCGGTGGGGACTAGGGGAGAATGAGCTCTGCAAAGCAGTCGGCCCTGCCTTCACCTGCTGCAGAGCTGGCTGGGTTTACATATTGCCTGAACTCAGGCTAAAAGGAGGCCACCTGCAGAAAACCAGGAGCTTGTCTTCCAGGTCCTGGGCTGCAGGTCAATGCAGAGTGCAAACCAAATTTCTTTAGTAGCAGTGTGGACATTTTTTGGAAATCTGGTGTTGAATACCCTGATTTATTTTTTTTCCCCTGACTTAACATGCCAGCTCAAGTCCTCCAGGCTTTCAGGATGGCTCAGACTTCAGCTGCCCGTACAGCACCAAACCCTCAGATCTCCTTTCAGCAGCAGCTTTCCCTGCACAGCAACTCGTGCGAGCTGAACCCATGCGTGTGGGAGCGTATGCACGGGACAGAGGTGTGCAACGCTCGGATGGTGCGGTCCAACAGCTGAAGTCATGCTTGTGGTATCGCAAATATGAGAGTCAAAAACTGTTTAAAGGGTTTCCAAGTCAAACACTTGAGCACATTTTGTTTCCTTTGAAATACAGCTGGCTGAAAACTCCTGACAGTGTGATCTATTAGGCAGTGGAATAGTTTCCCCAGGGAAGTGTTGGAAGGGCTATCATTTGAGTCATTTAGTGCTGAGGAGAATATACTGTAGGGAACAATCCCTCATTAGCTGAACTAATGGATCTTTCTGTTTCATATTCTAGTGCTCCTACAAAAAAAAAATAAAAAAAAATCCATTGACATCTTCTTGTTCTTCCATATGCTTGAATTGGCAGGGCTGTGGGGCCTTTGGCTACATTTTTTAGCGTGTGTTTATAAGGCACATCAATTTATCTAAGGGGGCGGGGGGGAGTTTTATGTGTTGGACAAAGTGTGTAGTGTCAAGAGCAATCTAAAGAAAACAGTCAGAGGGATAAATGAAATGCACACACGTTATTTTCTAAAAACAGGGCGAAATGCAGATCCTTCTTGAGAAGCTCCATCGCTGAGCAGGCTTCAGGAAATGCAGACAAGCCAGGCACAAGCAGGCAGCTGAGCTGAACTTTGAGTTCCTTAGCCACTGGTGGGTAGCAGCTCACTGGGCTGATGTACTTCAGCTCATTTCTCTTTGGACTCACTCCTGGGGTGACAAAATTAGGTCCTGAGTTGCCCTCAGAGCAAGTGTGATGTGCCTTTTTGCTCCTCTGTTGTTTCAGAGCAGTCATTCTCATGCCCTGGATGTGAAAGCATCCCAGCTCTGGTCCTCTGGCACTGGGTGTGGGAACTTTGAGCTGACTTTGGTGGCTTGGAAGACACAGCGGCCACTTTTGGATGACAATTGGCTCCCTCTCCTGCAATCTTCCAGAGTAACACTGGAGATGTCACTCAGGTCTCTGAGATCACTTGTTATAAGGAGTAAGACAGCAGCTCTAGAAGGTGGTTCCCTGCCTACTGTCCTGGCCGCCTGGATCATCACTGCCTTTGTCTCATCAATGGTGAACACGAAAGCTGCTTCCTCAGACCTTATTGTAAGCCTGAGGTCTTAACTTCTCATGTCTACGTAAATCAGCCAAGATGCGGTCACTTCAGAGAACTGAGTCACTTACTGCTTCTGTGTCTGCAGCTGCCATAGGTCTGTCGGGGACGGAATGGCTTCTCGGAGGAGTGGAGCTTTTACTGACACAATTCCACAATTTGTAGAGGATTTGGTTAAGAGCTATTCCTTGGGTGAAACAGCCTTGGCTCCCAATGTTTTGAATATTTTCCAGCGATGATGATTTTCCCTTCTGTGCTTCTTTTTTTAACGTTACATTTTCCAAGTGGACAATCCCAAAGGTGGCCAGCTTAACGGGGGAAAAAGAAGAGAGTCATAGAGATATTTTAAATGCGACGAGAATTTTATGCCAAAAAGTGTCTTTTCCATATTTATAAGCCCCTGTCATCTCCTCTCCCTCCGCCTCCTCCTGCTTAAAAGGAAACTCCATTACAAAGGCAGGAAAGAACATCAAACAAACCTCGCTTGGCAGCCATGTCTATATGTGAAATTACTGTCAGAGTACAAAGGGAGACTCAAGATTTAGAAGGTAGCATGTGACAAGAGAATGCTGCCCTTCTCAATGTCTTTACCTTTTGTTGGTGAGAACTGGGAAGGGATTGTTGGTGCCTTTTTTTTTGTTGTTTTTAGAAAAATCTTGCCAATTATAGAAATCTAAAGGCACAAATCACCGCAGAACCTTGGGGGTTATTTTGCTTGTTGTAAGCCATAGCTCTGAAGGCAGCGGTTGTGGATTCATTCAGTGAGGTTTTGTGAGCAGACATGTTCACGCTTTGCTCTGTCCTTTGGGGAGGTAGGCACATGTTTGAGCTGCCCGTGAAGCAGCCGTGTGTATGGCCACAGCAGCCCTTGGTGGAGCCTTGGTTAGGAGGTAAAATGTGCATGGCTGGAGCAACCATGCATGCGTTATGTATAGCCCTTGCAATGGTTTAAGCAAATGTGTTTTATTTCACTACTGAGGCGAGTTATGACTTTGTAGTTATTCCTGTTCAGTGAATGGAAAATAATTCATGCACTCACAGAGCTTTTTTGGGGCTGTCCCATGTCTTGAAGTAGCTTATGCCTCATCTGTCTTGGAGACCATCTTTGTCAGCCCTATTCTTCCCCGTGTACTGGTAATCCTACATTCATGCCAGAAGGACAATCATTTTCCACCCATCCCAAGTGCACGTGCCATAGGAGAGCAAGGCACAAAAAGCAGAGGAGCAACACAGGCTGCTGGTACCCAGCCCTGATCCCCCTCTGCATGGACACATGGGACAGGAGATTGCAACCAACTGCACTTGGGCTTTGCTCAAAGGTTCATATTCTGGCACTGTGACAGTATTTGTAAACGAGGAAAATACGAAACCACAGGGTGGGCTATCTCATCTGGGTTTCCCGTGGTGGAAGGGAGTATCCACGCTGATACTCCCCTACACTGTAGTCCCCAGTGATAGCTAAGCTGGGACCAGTCCCTAGCCCTAACCATGTTTTCCACTTCAGTATTTATAAAATGTCTGAATTTTGCATCTGGCCCTTGCCCTGTGTGGTGCCATGGTTGGTGTTTTTGAGAACCCTGTGGTCCCCCTTGCAGAATTTCTACAGCAGAAGCTGTTTCCTATCTTGGCTGTTAAGGTGGGAGAGTCTCTCCCTTGTTCTTTGAAAGAGGAAATTGTCTTAAAAACAAGGCCTAATACAAGAGAGTTTTAATCACTCTGTCCTGACAGCTATTTTTGTAATTAAATTGTGAATTTAATTTTTCAAGGAAGAGAAGCTTTCTGTTTTGGCTGTTGTGGAAGTGCTTGCACTACAAGCTCTTTCCTCCTTTATTTTAAGGGACAGAGGTATTGTTTTTTATTTTTTTTTCTTTTTTTTTTTTTTCTTTAAATATGACTGGATTGCGAGCTACGAGTGACATTTGTTGACCTCAGGCCAGACATTCAGAAGCACTGCACCATCCGTGTCTTGTATCATGGGGAAAAATAACACCTCTTCCTCCTCCTTTGAGAACAATAAAATTGGGCCTTTTTCATCTTCCCTTGGAGGAGCAGAGCCCTTCTGAAAATCCGACGAGGGAGGCATGTGTGCAAGCCGAGTTTACAGCTCGCTTTCCAGTCCCGTCAGAAGTTTCCTTGAATGAGGTGCAAAAAGTGGCTGAAAGCGGGGGGAGGGAGGGAGAAAAACCCTCTTCTGTGCACACACACACACGATGGAGACACTGGTTAGCAACATAAACAAAAGGTGGGTGGTAACCCCCGAGCTTTTTTTTGACAGCCAGTGGTGGCAGTGATGAATTTGTGAAGTTATCTAATTTTCCACTGTTTTAATTAGAGGCCTGGGCTATGAGACCTAACAGCTGGGTTCTTTGTACTGCTTTCTGTTGCCTGACAGAGAAAAATTTCTACTGTATCTTCAGCCAAGCTTTCAGTCTGACCTGAGCAAATGAAACTTCTGGGACTCATAAACAGTGGTTTCTGGGCAGATTGCTTTTTGAACTGCTCCTTAGCTATCCTAACATGCAAAGAACACAAAGGCTTACAAAGTGAACTCCCTTTGTACTTTAAAGCTAATGGTGATGCTCATTAAAGAGGTAGGAGGAGAGCGGGAGGGGAGGGAGGAACTCCCCCTGGCATATTAGAGGACTTATCAAGTGTAAAGTTTCTTCTCGTCGGACACAGCGGAGTAGAGGCTGGTTGGGAAGTTGTACTGCTCGAGCCCTCTGAAGACAGTGGCTTTGGTTGCAAAGCACGATCAGTTGAGCAGCTGAATTTATTACTTGGCTCCTGCCAAGTAATTTTTAAAGCTTTACATTAGACTGGATGTGCATCACAGTTCATCACCCCTCTGTTTCTCAAGGCATGCACTATAGCCACTTTCTTTCACTAGAATCCAGAAGGAAAAATGTCAAGAGGAATTTTTAGACCTGCATTCAGCTCAGTCTTAAGTCCTTGCTTAAATCCCATTGGAGTCAAAGGAATTAAGCAAGGCTTTGACTTAAAGCACGTACTTAATTGCTTTGCTGAACCAGAGCCCATATTCTGACTCCTTCCTCAGGAGCACTTCATACTCAGCAATGTGTTTTCATCCTATAAAAGGCCATTGCTCCCTCTTTCCCCACCTGCACAGCTATGGCAAACTTCCTTGAAGTTCTTCTGCTGTAGGAGTTAAGGGACGTGGTGATGACAAGCGTATTCTCAAGCCAATGCAATTTCAGTAAGCCAGAAAGTCATTTGATTTGCAATAAACTTAATAAAAATAGCTTTTCTGTAAAGGCAATTGAGTAATGACCTATCACTCAAGCAGTTGTGAAAGAAGAGCCCCTTACAGCACATAGGTGAAGAATGGTGCTCTTAATAGCCACAATTTCAGTCCTGCTTTGGGCAAAAATTTAAGGCATGCCCAAATACTGCAGCAGATGAATTGTGCAGCCCAGGGAGGGATTTGGGGCTTTTCATCATCCACACGGGGAATGGGACCATCATCTGCTGCAGCCTCCCTCCAGCCCCCTGCCTGCACTGCCACCCCACCACCTCCAGGAGAAGGGGCAGAGGGAGACAGTGGCCAGTTCCTGCTCTGGTCCATAGGCAGGGTCCAAGACACCCATCTGTGCAGACTCGGGAACAGGGAGATATTTCTGAGATTAGACATAATCCCTAAAAATAAAATGCCATCTTCATGTTTTCCAGTCCCAGCCATTTATTTTCTTATGCCTGAGTTTGAGAGTTGTCTAGTTTGTTCTCACCTCACTTCTGCAAAACAAAAGCTGGTGGCTCATTTTAAGAAGTGAGAAGTCTCAGGTTTCATAGCATTTATTTTCTTTTTTCTTTTCTTTTTTTTTTTTTTTTTTTTTGTTTCATTGTACTTTTCTAATTTTTCTCATGGCATCTCCTTTTCTTACTTGTCTGGATGGGTTGCTGGGAGCGCCTCTGCCCCTCCCGTCCTCCAGCAGCAAGTGTCACACTCTGTTTCCTCCCATGCCTTGGATGGAGAACTGGCTGGTCCTCATCCAACCATGCTCCTTCATCCTTGCGACAGCAGCTCAGTCTTGCTTGTGCTGCTGAGAAATCCCGACCCAGGTCTACTGTTTTTTCTCAAAATCCCATGCTCTGGAAATATCCCGGAGCTGTACTGCAGAACCTTGCTTGGAGAGCAGCGGTTATGTATGCGTGTGTATTTAACCTTGTTGAACACTGGGGGTTTTGTTCACAAATGGCACTGGCTGTAACATCTCTGCTGCATACACAGAAGGAGGGGAAAAAAGTAGTGGGACAGGGACCAGAACCTGATCAAATACTGGCGGAGCAAGGTTTCAGCCTTAAGTGGCAGTTCAAAATAATTATAAGAGCAGAACTTTTTCAAATAAAAGTCCTGTTTTCCATTGTGATAGGGCGCGGGATTGATGGCAATATGGTCATGCTTCATTTTGATGTCATCTCACTGACTTTCCCCCTAAGTTTGGTCCTGCTCTGTCAGATGGATTCATCACTGGAGTATATGGGGTCTGCTGATTCATTTTACCTGCAGTGAGAAAAGAGTGAGAAGAGACCGCAGTGCTTGTCTTCTGGGAGAATCCATGCTTCATGCAATGTGTTCCTTCTGTTCCTATGCAGTAGGAAATGATGGAGGAAAACCTGTCATGACCTTCCCTTTAAATTGGTGGGTGGATCCTTCCTTGGAAAGGGGGAGATATGGAATTCATCTCCATCCAGGTCGGAAAGGTCTCAGATGACAACTCCCACTTTCCTGGAAAAGTGCTGGCTTTGCTAGGCAAAAGTTCACCTTCTTTTGCACTCTTGTCCCTTTGGATTTGTCCTGTGCAGGACAAATGTGTGAGGTGTGGTCTGGGCACAGCTGTGCCCATCTGCAGGTCTGGGGAAGAAAGCAGGGATTTTGTCTATATTGAGGATAACTAATGGGACAGTGCTGAGTGCATTTTACTGTAGGCTACTCTGTCGCCCCATGTGGAAACATCTGTACTTTTCTCTAGGATGAAGTGATGGCTGACATTAAGCAGTTTCCAAGTCCCAGGTGCCGAAAGTCCAACTAAGATGGGATTTAAGCCAAATTCAGGTTGCATTCCAGTCTGTGATGAAAGGGAATTTCGAAATGTTTGAATTTCCTGCAGAGCAGAAATTCCATTTCCCAATCAGCTCTAAGTAATCATTTTAAGATGGACTCTAAATTGAGATTGTTTTAATGTGTCATCTTGGTCTTAATTGCTTATAGTCCTGAATAAATGTTATCAGACCATCAGAGCCTAAGGATGAAGCAAGAGCTGGGTAGTGATTCAGATGGGATCGCCTGCTGCCAAAGAGGAAGTCCTGGGACAGAGATGACTCTATGGCTAGAGCAAAAGACAAGACAGTGAACTCTCTGTTTACAGTGGGACACTGAAAGAATGGGATAATTGCAATTATCAGAGTGAACAAGCATTTTAATGATTCTTTCATTTTAAAAATACATATGTAAATCTCAGACAGTGGAGAGATGCCAATTTGTCCTGGCTGAGCGCTGGACCTATTATCTCCTTCAAAGAGCTGGAGGCTTTACCCATAGCAGAAGAGTCAAACACTGGGGCAAGTTGTGCTCCTCTCAGTTAATGAGTCACAACACCAAGCTTGCACAGACCCACAGCAAGAGCAGAGAAGAATATATTTTGCCTTCACTATAGTAATCTCTGTCAACAGCTCTGGAAAGAGGAGGATGTGGAAGTTTAGTACAATATACTGCATTTTTCTGTAGGAGTTTCACCTTGGGAAATGCTAAGCTTTGCGTGTTTGTCATCCACTGTGGTGGGTGGTGAATGCACTTGCTGTCCTGTTCTTATCAATTTACCTGTTTCCTCAGTTCAAGCAGTTTTCCCCCACCAGAATACATTTGGTCTCTCTTCCCTGGGACATAAGTGATCCCACGTTCCTCGGGTCAGTCCAGGATACTCAGCCCCATGCTCTGACAAACCTCTTTTTGGAAAGCAAACCTTTTCTGAGCTTGACTCAATTATAATTCCTCCCGCAAAGCTACTGATGCTGAATTTCTGAAGAGGCCCTGGGAATTAATATCTGAGTTAGATGATCTCTGGGACCTGTAAAGACACTTGGTTGGACTTCATGCATCTAAACGTAGACAGAGTATACAAATGATCAACAACATGTTGAGAAATCAAGATGCTTTAAAGGATAAGACCTTTTCATACATGGGTTTTGGCCAAATTCAGCCCTGCACTGCGAGTAACTGAACAGGAGCTGTGCTCTTAATGCTGAATTTATTGGTCTTTTTGTTTCAAGGTCTTCAGTAATTACCATCATGTGACTGGGGTTCATGGAGTTAAGAATGTTACACGTCCTGCTATCTGGTGTGGGAGTTCTCATATACACAACCTAAAAATGCAGAGAAACCACAGATTTATGAGATCATGCTTTTTAAGTATGCCCTTGTCCAAGAAATAGTAGTTTCTAAATCACTAGCACTCTACATTCTTACCGACATACTGAATTTGCTTTTATGAAGTAGGCACTGGTCCATGATATTAATTGCCATATTAGTAAAATATATTTAGAGAGGACTGGAGATTTGCCATGTCACTTTCTAACTCCTTTTCTCTCCCCAGCTCGTGGAGGGGAGGAGGGGAGCTGCTGCCTGGATGCTTGCCAGGCCAAGAGGATGGCTTGACGCACATTGGATAGCATGAAAGCTCTCCTTATTGAAATATGCTAAATACACTTAAAATGGCTGGCTGGGCTCTGGTTTACTCATACCATCTATCATTAAAATCTCCCTCCCACATTAAAGAATAGCCATCTGATTTCTTAGGCCCCAAAGGTGACTGTGATGCAGGCTGAAGGTGACCATGATGTAGTCTGATGGGTTCCGAGGAACAGATCTTCAAGCAAATTGGTCACAGCTCCTCTGAGTTTAATCCTGTGCAGTTTGCAGCTGCTGAACATCTTGACTAAAGTATTTTTACAGTGGTAAAGGAAACTTTGATAAGAAAAATGATATACATCTGACTCTTAGCCACCAGCCCTGTTGGGCTCACAAAGGGCATTCCTAATTAGTCCTGTAGTGCTAGGGACCTATAAAATGTGTTGAGAGGTGAAATTTAAATTGTTTGGTTTACCAAAGTTGCCCACTGACTGAAAAATCTGCTTAAGTGCTCTTCCTCTGCATTTTTTTTTCTCAAAACAAGACTTTCAAACATGCAGCTTGATAGCGAAGATAAAGGGTGCAAATGTAGTTTCCACAGAGGGTCCTGGCACCTTTACTCAAGGTACAAACTGTCTGTTACAAACCTTCTTAGAAATCCTGATTCACCTTCTCTGGGGGGTGGCAAAAGAGTCTGCTCTAGCAGTGTTGGTCCCTGTATACCCATGTTTAGGAGAGCACTTAAACACTGAAGGCCATTTGTATTCATTAGTGTGATTAAGCAACTGACTGAGTGGGTCTTAAACACATGTTTAAAGTCAGGCATAGCTCTGGCGCTTTGCTATGTTGAGTCTTGTGGGCTATACTCATGTGGGTGATGTGTACAGCTACTCTCTGTCCTCCCCTGACATGCATTATTAATCTGATACCCTTTCCCAGCACTCGCTGATTCATTCCTTTCCTGTTTCTTCCATGGGCTTGCTATGTAGAAGAGAAAAACAATAATAATAAAAAGAGCAGCTTCAGCTCATTGGCTTTTACCATCTAGGAGATGTTAGCTCCTCTAAATGCTTGTCCTTAAAAATACTGTAGGTGAATTTCAAGAGCATAAATCTCCATCACTGTTGCCCCAGTTGCCCCATATTACCCCATCTCTTCCATTTTTGCTGGCCCTAGGACTTGTGTGACCTGAACCAGCAAAAACTGCTGTGTGATTATTTTTTTTCAGAACAACCCAAATAGAGGTTAGGTGAGTGCTGACTGGCTACTTATTTGTCTCTTGGATTTTTAATTTCTATTTTTGATTTTGTAAAATCCCTTTCCAAAATTGCCAAACCTCTGAAAACCTGATTTGAATTATCTTTTCAGGTTAATTCACAATTCTAAAGATCCTATTTCACCTGCCATAGCATTTTCACTTCCCTTTTATACTGTAGCCTTTCGATTGTCAAAAAAATCTATTGTTTCTGAAATTTTATGCATGAATTCACCACGTGAACTTGAACATAGAAAGGGATATTGCTGCCATGCCTGGGCCTTTAGCAGAGAAACTCCCATTACTCCCTAGAAGAAGCCCAGAACTAATTCCCTACAGTGTCCTTAGCCAAGACACATTTTCCGCCTATAGGACACCTGTCAAAGAGGAACAGACTTTCTATAAAATAAACAAAATTCATTTGGTGAGCAAACTCAGGGAAGAGAAAAGAACCAGCCAAGTTCCGGATATCCTGGACAGCGGTTTCCATGCTTCCTTCAGCTGTCTTGAAGAAAAATGTCATCTCTTTCCAGCCAATTCTGGTTTTATTTTCAGCCTAAGGATCATGCTAGGAATAACTGGATAACATAGATTAAATTTTCTTTCTTGCCTAATGTAATCAAAGGCTTAGTGGACAAGGTAAGTGATGGCATGAGCTATAATTAAATGTTCTAGGGCTCAAGGTATCTAACTGATCTGAATGTCAAGAGCAGGATGAAAAATGAGCTGAAACGTGTTGGATGCTCAGAAGGCGTGAGGGACCCACACAGAGATGTTCTTTTCTCTCGGCCACAGGCTAGAATCAAGAGGTCACATTCCAGCAGCCCTAAATGTGGTGGTGCTCAGACCTGGTTTACAGCTTTGGGCTTGCCTCACATCTCAGTGGTTAGGGAAGGTGCTGGGGCTCCTTTTCTGGGGTCATAGCAACATGGTGAGCTGTGCTCAGCTTCGTGCAGAGCCAAGCACTGAGCCGTGGCTGGAGAGGTGACCGT
This sequence comes from Oxyura jamaicensis, assembly GCF_011077185.1. Taxonomy (NCBI): domain Eukaryota; kingdom Metazoa; phylum Chordata; class Aves; order Anseriformes; family Anatidae; genus Oxyura; species Oxyura jamaicensis. The sequence goes on along the minus strand of NC_048903.1, from coordinate 18,465,486 downwards.
TGACTTGTGGGTTGGGATTGTGGATGGGGAAAGTCCTTGGTGTCCAAGGCAGGGTTTTTGTTTCCTTTCACTATGGCTGGCAGGGTATTAACTAATGAGCTTTATGAACAGAAACTGTGGCCGTGTTGAACTTGTCCTTGATATAAAATAAATAAATAAAATAAAATAAAATAAAATAAAATAATATCTGTGCAGTGCTAGAAATCTTTCTAATTACCTCTAATGCTGCGCTTATACACCCATGCTTCTTCAAAAACTTCTCTTATGGGTTCCCTGGCCCTCATGTCTCAAACCCAAACACAAGATGAGACAGCAGATGGATGCAGACAAGAAGGATTTATTTCTCGTCTGTTGGGCATAATCTGTCTCTCTCTGCTTAGTTCATACTTGACTTTTCCTCCTTGACCTTGGTAGGCCTCTTTCCATGCCCTGCACTCACTAAATAACACCCTCCCCCAAAACTGTATCTTTAGAGAAATAAAATAGAATAAAAAATCCCAGATTTGCTGTTCCTAATTCAGTAGCTCAGATCAAATCAGGCAAAGAAATTGAAACAAAGACCAGAGCAGTTTAGCCCATGCTGAATCGCCGCATGTTTCAATTTGCTGCGATTTTCCTGCGTGCGGCTCAGGAACCTCTGGGTGTTTTATTTGGTAAAGTGTGAAATTACATTAATGTTGGGAGGTGGAGGCCTTTCTATCTTAAGCAGATACTGTGCGACTGTTTATCCACAAGCTAAGAAAATGTTTTTGCAGTTGGCTGATGTTCAGCCCCATGAATAATATTTTGCAGAGGAGTTTGCTCTCTGATTAGCACAAAATGATCTGTGCATGTCTAGGAACAGCTTTAGGGTTATTCTGCCTGAAAGCAGGCAGGTTTTCGAAATCCCTCCTGTTCTTTGGAATATCTGTGTTTGCCTTGGCATCCAGGCAACTCTGAATGTAGGAACCCCACAGAGGAGGCTGGAGCAACAGGGGAAAAGTTGCTTTGTCCTGCGAGGACTACGAATGGAACGTGATCTCTGAATCAACTATCTCATTTCTTAGAATAACTGAAAAATATTTAATTACTCATGGAAGGGTGGAGCCAGCACTGCAGCCTGGCTTTCTTGCTTTTGAGACTCATCAGTGTTCAGCTCCCTCCACCACGCACACAGAAAGACTTGTGTCCGAGCTACCTGAGCCTCATCCTGCTTTTGCACTGGGTCAACTCGTTGTTCAATCCAGTGGCACTTCCTAGTGATTTATCAGGATTCTGGAGGGAGGATTTTCAGGTCCTGCTTTTCTCACCACTGGAGACAGAATAGGCTTTATATATTTAATAATGTTTGCTCTTCTTGGACCCTTTAGAAATTGCTCCTGTACCTCCAAAAGTCTTCAGACCCCACAATGGCATTATTTGGGGTAAATGCAGGTATGGGTAGGACCATCACGGTGTGAAAGCTTCCTTGAATTTCATTCTCTTGTTCTTACACAGGAAGAAACCTGAGACTCACAGATCAACACTGAATTATCCCACCTACGTAAAACCTACATAAAATAGGAGTAAGGCTTTGTTCAGTCCTCTGTTTTTTGTTTTTCCTATTTTACTCTTTGCCCTTGAAGGGCAGAATATTTCCAGCTTTGGAAGCAGTGGTTTCTCCCCATCTTTTTTCTATTTTTGAAAGCGATCTCTACTGCTGCTCAGTGAAGCACAAACACTTCGATTCTTTGCTGAAACACGGGCCTGCGCGGGGGCTGAGATCATGTTATGCTTTGCTAGTGACTTTGTAGCCGGCTCTAGAGACTGAACAAAAAACACGTGCTGGGCTTTGGGAAAACACTGCATCAGGATAGACGTCAGTAATGCATCCAGGCAATAGCACTGAAGGAAACCTCATGCGCTGGTTTTGTGATGTTACCCTGTATTTTCTTATAGCACTTTCCTCTCCTTCCACTCTCTCATAATGAAGGAGCTTCTTCATCACACCTCTTGATTTGACATATTTCTAGGATGACAATGCTAACTTTGCTTTTGTTTTGCTCAGAGTTAACACACTTCCTGTAATATTTCCCAGATTTTTTTTTTTTAATATATTTTTCATTTCTCCTAGTTTACATTCTAGATGGAGGAAGTCACACTACTGCAACTACTAACCACTGGGATTGAAGGAACTTGGCAATAGCACAACTGAGTGAGCTGTAGACACTTGTTTTGTGATGGAACCTGAAGAACATCAGGAGATCTCAGCCTGAGTGACTATTTCAAGCTTTCTGCCTGTCTTCACTGTTTGCAGAGACAGGACTCGTTCTTTGGTGTTGTCTTGAGAATAAACAGGTCAGATGGAGACGGTAAAGTCCCTATGCACTTTTGACCAGATTTCTTTTAATTTTAGATGACCAACCAAGAAAGTGACATGAAGGCGGAGATAGTGTAACAAAATAAGTTTAAACCCCTGTCACTGTGCTGAGGGTGTGGAGAGTTTCCCAGCTGAAATTACTCATTAGATCTGGGAGATGCTTATGCCCAGGGAGGCCACCTTTGCACAGCCGTTAGCATCTCTAAAGACATGATCAGAGCTCCCATCCTTTCTCTCTCAAAATGCCCTACCAAGACTCCTACATTGCATGTATATCATCGTTTGGAAAACACGCCCATGCTTCATTGTCTGGAGGTATTTTTTCCTTGTGCCAATGGACATGCTGACAATGCTCTTATTTTATTTATATATTTATTTTGCAAGCGGCGTACAACCTTTGGCTTGGGAAAACATTTGCAGAAACTTTGGCAAGGGTAGCCTTAGCTTTGCCCTGTGCTTCCTGCAGGTCCACGGGGAACCCTGCCTCCTGAACAATGGGCTCAGGCTCTCAGCCTTCAATGTTTTGACCTTTCCACGTTTTGGTTGCAAATCGCTGTGTACACACACAACATCAGCTGTACTTTCTCAGCCCCAATTGTTTGAAACCACCTAAAAACTTCCTATTAAGCAAACGGATTAAAATGACCACATCGTTTTCCCTCTCCCCAACTGTTTTGTACCTACAAAACAACTCGATTAGTACAATTTGTAAAAATCCCTACAATAGTGGTACTTTGTTATTTCCTGCTCACACACCTGATAATATCGCACCCTATGATAACTGGGGAAAAAGCTGCTACTGCTTCTGGGCTCTGCACAGATTAACTCTGGAACGGGTGTTATGGCAGAATTTTGGGATGCAGCTAAGTGCGTTGTACTCTCTTTTCTTCCTCTGTGTTTGTCATGGTTGGACACCAGAAAACCCCCATGTGCTTGCAGCTGAGTCTCGGTGGGTGACAAGAGCTCTGCATCCATTTTGGTGCAAAGTGAAACAGTCTTTTTTTTTTCTTTTTTCTTTTTTTTTTTTCTTTTTTCTTTTTTTTTTTTTTCTTTTTTTCTTTTTCCTGTGTGGAAAGAGATAGATGTCTTCAGCTGTACCAGGTGAACCATGTGAGATGTTTCCCTGCATGATGTGCCCAGAGGTCGTCTCATGCACAACAATTACTGAGTCGGGGCGACGTGGGTGCTGTTGTGCCAAGAGCATCTGCCAGGCTGGGAAATCAGCAGAGAAGATATTATGGGTGATTCACTTTGGTTCAAGTGGACTTTTCAGACTGATAAATCTAAACATTACAGGAGGGTGGAAAGCTTCTTTAAACCAGCACAAGCTGAAGATAACGTCCGAGCTCATTAAGACTGCTAATTAGACCAAACAGAGACAGGCTTGGTGGTCAGACACAGACCTGAAATGGTTGTTTAAGTTTTATAGATAAAAAAGGGAGAGGTGATGGGAACCAAGGAGGAAGATCAGAGTGAGCAGGGAGGGAGCACCAGCACTGGGAATGTGTTGCCTGGCTTTGGCCACCTGAAGTTTCATGAGCTCTTTGGGCTGGGCTCACCCATTCTGGATGTGTTTTTCCTCCCTGACAGTGAAGGCATCTTGTTAGTTTTGCTCAAACAAGAAAGCTGGAGCCTTGTATCTGCCCACTGCTCTTTGCCTTGACCCTGTTGCAGCATAGGATTGTAGGAAAATAAAAAAGAAGATAGAAGTGTCTCATGTCCCTCAGCAGAAGTGGTACCGCCAGGTAGCAGCCATGGCGTACCTGGCAGGGTTGTTCTGAACCTGGAGGGTGATTTTTAAAAACTTTTTTTTTTTTTTTTTTTTTTTTTTTTTTTTTTCTTTCTTGTTGCAGAGGTGTTGGGCAGGTCCTGATCCCTATCCCTCACCTGGCTTGTGTATGCACTTGTCTTAAACACTCAGGTGTCACTTGAGCAGCTGGGTTAGTGCCTGTTTAATCAGAGGTAGGCAGAGATGTGGGTGCATTTGTACTTTGAAGAGCCCAGGACAGGCTGCTTACTCAGGAGTGGACCTCTTTGGCAGCCTCTTGGGGTTGGGTCCATTTTCTCTTTGCAATAAGAAAAAGGAAAAGAAAGATAAAAACCTTCCAGTCCTCTGCAAAATTAGAAGCAGAAGGCTGAAACTGTCCAAGAAAAACTGGAAGAGAACTTCCTCTGAAAATCCCAGGTTAAGGTCCTGTGAATGGTGCTGCCATGGGCCAGGCTGAACCAGTCCAGAAGCATCCAATCTGCAGATCCCAGTCCCTGTACCAGCTCCCTGAGCCATCAGGAGCTGCTGGATCATACAGCTCTGGGTCATCCTGGGATATACCTGCATGATCAGCTCGGTCTCATCCTGCCAAGAGCTCTGGGGAGCTGCTGGAACCTCTCCTGGGCACACATCTTCCTCAGCTTTCCAAAGCAGGTGCTAAATCTTGGTCAAATGAGGTGGAGCATCTGGTCTGTGGTGCTGGACGGGTTGGTAATCCATCCCCCTGCATCCCCAGGCTGTTCTTCGGCTTTGTGTGCAAAGCAAGGATCCACCCGCTGAGACGCCCCGTGGATCCCCTCCTACCTCTCCTGACATATGCTTTGAGCAGTGATTTTATTATTATTATTTTTTTTCAGAATACTGGGATTATCAAGGTTTGGATTAGCGAGCAATTTCCTGAGTTTCTCAACATCATAAATGAGGTCAAAAAGGTCTTTTTGAATGGAACCCATTAATCTCCTTGTTGTTAGCAAGGAAACGTTGAAAAGTGCAGGTGTTAACAGTCGCTGTGTTATTTTTGGGAGAATGTGAACTGAAACACTCACAGGAAGCACAGTATTCCCCTGCCAGCATCCTGGAGTATTATTTTAGGCAGCAGAACTGAGGGTTATGTGCAGGATTATGCTTTCATCACACCTTTAGGGCTAGAGCACTTCGTGTGCAAGAATTTTGCCTGGAGCATTTCTTTTTCTCTGTCTCTTTTGTTTTTGAGAATTAAAATAATCCCCATGGTCTTGATCCACCAGCGGCATCACAATGAAACTCCTGGGTAAAAGCAGGACAGAAGTGTGTGATGGAGAGAAATGTAATATATTCTGATGGCAAAGAAAACAGGGGGAGGGAATAAAATCAGAGAAAAGTATTCACATTAGTAGGAAGGTTCAGGGTTGCTGTTGGAGCCTGGTTTACCAAGCGCTGATGCTTTAATATAATATGGCTGCGGAATTGCTTGTTCTCCCAAAAAAATGACCTTATGTGGATGCCTCTGCATAGCCAGATGCAGCGAACAAAGCCACATCACAGGGTGAGCGCCAGGCAGCATTGGTGGCTGAGCGAATGTGCTGGCTGGAGAAACTTTCCCCATGACATGAGATGGTTATAAAAAGAATCATCACCATAGAGATGTGTAGGGAAGCCATCCAGGATCGCTCAAGAAATTAATGACCCTCAAAGATGAAGGGCTTGATGTTCCTCTCTGATAGAAAAGTGCTGAGTGGAGGAGCAGAGTCACCCCAAACCTTCCCATTTATTAGTTTGGGTTTGTGCTCTCCTTTTTAAAGGGCAGTTACTGGAGTACGTCAGCTCCCCAGCCAGTAGAGCTGGTAAGCGAAAGCCAACTGTGACCTGAGTTTTTCCCATCAGCTGGCTAAAATCTGGAATCTAATCAAACAAAAATCTCATTGGATATGTCAGGTATTCATTTCCAACCTGTCCTGCACTACTGCTCTTGCGGGCCTGGCAGTTTTCTTCCAAATATCTAGGATGTGAGATGGGTTAGTCATCTCCAGGCTCTCTTCCAAGGAGCTCCTTATCGGCTACAAGTTTCAGGGGTGGTGGAGGCTGGACTAACAAAAGCAGCTCAGCTTTTAAACACTGCAGAAATGTTCTTGGCCATGCAAAGTGTGCACGCTCAAGGCCTGCTCCAGCAGTGCCTATGGGCTTCGGTTTGGGTGGTGGGATCTCTGTGTGGCTACCGTGACTGCAAATACACAGCTAAATGTGGGGGCGGGGGAGGGGGGGTTACCATTGCCTCAATAATTACCAAACTTTTGCCCATTTACTCTAATTCTGTGACTAATTAGGTGTAAAAAAGGATTCTCTGTGTTTCACTGATGACCTAGAAATGCCAGAAAAAAGCTAGGTTTATGCAGGTATATTTATCAAACAGCAAAAAAAAAAAAAAAAAAAAAAAAAAAAAAAAAAAAAGGGCCCTGGGAAGCTCCCAAGAATATAACGATGGTAACTGTATAACAATCCAAACTGAATGTTTTCCTCAGATAGTCGGCCAATAGTGACTCAAAATGTTAACCCTCTCTTTATTTAACATGCTAAACATCGTTTCCCAAGGTGATGGAGAATTAAGCAGAGCAAGCTGATGGGCAAGCGTCCTAGCCCACCAGCAGTGCTGTGTTTCTGATAGGGAAACCAGTGACTGCTGGCCACTAAAAGGCATGGGGAGGATAAGTTCCCAGCAACCAAAGTCATAAATACTCGCTTTCACCTTAAACGGGATTAACAAAGATACTCCCTTCTCTTAAATGCACTAATTTAAAATAATGCGCTAACTCCCCAGCACATATTTTTTTTTTACCTGACATCTGTTCAAACATCTGCTCAGCAGGACAAGAATGAATCATATTACACTGATTATATTTGCTTAATTCTACCATGTAGCCTTTGATCCACATCAGGTCGACATGCCTAGCCAGATACCGCGAAAACCAAACTTCAATCTGTGTGTTATTGTGCTGAACAATTACAATAAAGGGCCCAGAACTTGATTGCTGGCTATATCGACACGGCGAGGAGAGAAGCCATTTCTTGTTCGCAGGCTGCTGTTTCCAAATAGAATGCATCTGTTGGGGGAAAGCTTTCGCATCTTGTTGCTTGAGTTTATCCCCACGAAGGGTAGCTTGTAGCATGCTCCCATGGTGTGTGAGGCTTTGCTGGAGCTGTGCTCCATTTCCCGGGGCTCCTCAACATCTGACGTCCGTCCTGGGCTCCCCTAGGGCTGCTCCTTCATCAGTTGTTCCAAAATCCTCATTAAGGCTTTGGAAGGGGAAATCTTCTTTTCCTCATTACATCATTCTGAAAGGGATGCTGCAGTAAGAGGAGGATCACAAGCAATTTGATTTTTTCCTGTGTGTACCATAACCTTTGGCATCCAGTCTAAATGAGCTCTACACACATGCGTGACAACTCTCCTCCTCTGCTATATAGGATTTCCAGTGTGTGCCCTTTCCAACGTGCTGTTTAGAATAATCCCCTAGATATGTGACTCAGAAGATTTCTTTTGATTAAAAAATAAAAGGAGGAAGAAAGAAGAATTAAAAATCACCTAAGCCGAATGATTCTATTCCATGGTTTTAATTAGGTGGTTGGGAGCATACCAAAATCAAGTTACCGCACATTTGGAAGCATCTCAGGCAGCCGTACAAATTACTTAGTTAAAACTAAAAGCTTCAGAAATCCCATGGATTACATGAAGGCCCAACTAAATCTTCATGGGACAAGTCAGAAGAGGAAAAGCTGTTTTTATTTACATTTGTTAAAGTGCTCATCGTTGTAGAATATACAGTGCAGCAAGATGATAGTCTTTTCATATATTCTTTTTCAAATCTGTGTACACAGAGACTTTTTTTCCTAAGATGGCATCAAAACTTTCAGAGTCCTAGACAGTAAAAAAGAAGAGCTTCAGAGGTGGAAAGGGAAGCTGGAAGGACCACTACGAGCACTCGCTGTCCAGTACGTCTTGGCTGCTTTCTCCCAAAGCTTCCCATGATGTCCTGTGGCAGCCTGGAGATCTTCCCACACTGATATTGTTCATGGAAAAAGTTGTCTGCTCCTTTACTCAGAGACAGTTAGCCAAAGGGCTGGTGTAGATTTAACAAAGACATATTATAGAGAGTCATTAAATTCATTTCTATGTAGCAAATGTCTCTAATAGGTAGGAATACATGGAAAGGGCTCTTGTAAAATTAATCCAGTAAAAGAACTAAACCATTTATGCAGGATTTTCTTGGCAGCCAACGAGTCACTTCTTGATCCATAGATAAAATGGCACACAGGTGGGAGGGCGTACGAAGGGAAAGACTTTGGGATAGGGCTGACATTTAGGAGAGGGCCTCTAACAGGTATCAGAAAGGGTTTGGTGTCGAGTGTATGCCGTACCAAGTGATGGCAGCAGATGAGCCAAGGGGATGGATGTGAATGATTTTTTTTGATGTCAGCTGAGCTTTGCAGGTTTGCTCATAACTGAGGACTTGTTATTATCTTTTTCCCATTTTGTTGCCTATATTTCTATGGGGGGTTTCACTCTTTCAAAAACATGGTCCCAAACTGGCTAAAATGAAAATAAACAGCAGAGAAAGCCAAAATAAGGAAGAGAAGCTGTGCTGTAGAAATTGTCTGCGCATCCATATTTTTTTCTCCACCAATAAAAAGGAAAAAAGAAATAAAAACAAAAATTTGTGCCCAGGAAAAACAAAAGACCACTTCCAAATGTCTTTGGTTAGCCAAAACCTTGCTGTCTTGGAAAGGGGAAAATATGTGCTGAATAGCTTCCAGCGAGCTTTAATTGGGATATCGCTTGCTGATGTTCCTTCAAGGTTTATGTCAGGGTCACCTAGAGCAGGCAGACGAGTAGCCTGTTGTGGATAAGTGTGAGGCCAAGGTAAATAGCAATGAACATTACTGCTGCTTTCCTCCTCTCCTTCCCCCTCCAGCCGTAATGCACGAGGGAGCCCAGCCCTAGTCGAGGAGGGACGGGGGAGCGGAGGACGGGCCTGCCGCCTGCCCCAGGCATTGCACAGCTTCTTCATCTTGACGTGTTTGGGTGTCTTCTCAAGCCAAGTTTCCTTGTTTTAGGCCTGCTCCCCTCCTCTTTCCCTGGTATGGTTCACAAAAAAAAAAAAAAAAAAAAAAAAAAAAAAAAAAAAAAAGCCATTTATAGTGCCTGAGACGCCTCGTAAATAAGCCAGGAGGTTTGCAGGAATTTACTGCAGCTCTGCCAGTACCTGCCAGCCTCTTGTTTAGACGTGGGTGTCCTTTGAAGGGATTTTTGGTTCCTTTCAGGCACGGGATGTGTTTGGAGGAACCCCAGACAAAATTTGGGTGCTGGAGGCTTGGGGCCCAAAGCCTCCAGGTTTTTGGAACCCACCAGGCTGGTTCCTCCCAGCCTCCCTCTCCCCACTTTCCTGATTTGAGATTCTTTTTCCACAACATGCTGAATCCCTTTGGTCTGGAGCATTCTGCAGCTGTGTGACCCACAAATGCAGATGCAATAAATAGGGATCTTCCTTCCTAGACTGAAACCCGCACCCGAACCTGGCGATGTTTGCTTCCCAGCCTCTGCTCTTGTGCAAGCGCGGCACTGTGCCGTGAGGTGTTTGCAGGTCAGAGCCTGCCTCTGGGCCTTAACGTCTCATGGAATATTGAGGTTCCTAGGCCAAGGCAGTTGTCATAGCCACAGAATAATTTATCTTGGAAGGGACTTCTGGAGACCCCCCCGGTGCCAGTCAAAGCAGGATCAGTTTTGAAGCCGCACAAAGTTGCTCAGGTCCTGTGATTTCCTGCAGCCCAGCATCAAAATGGAAAGCCTTCTGCAAGAGCTGGCACTGACCAGCTGCCTTCTGGCAGAGAAGTTGAGCCCTTCACACACCCCAAAGGGCCGGGTGCTCTCCTTAGTCCTCCCAGAAGGATGTCTCCAGGCTGGGCTGGAGGTCGCTCAGCAGAACGGCGTGGTGGACCGAAGCTTTCATTCCTGCTTCCAAAGAGTAACTCTCATAACACCTTGTCCAGCTCAGGGTGGAGGGAAAAATATTAAATATTAATGAAAAGCAAAGATCAGCTGGCTGCTTAAATCATCCAAAACCAAAGCAGGTACAAAGGGGTGACAGTTTCTTGCTTGCCTGCTGGCCAGCTCCGTTCTTCAGGATTTCAATTACAAACCTCAGTGTCTGGAGGTGGCAGGAAAGGCTTAAATGGCCCCACACAGAACTGCAGCTCAGATGGAAGAAAACGTATTTATTTTTCCTGATGAAGATGGTGTCACGGTGATTCTCCCCGCTGGGTTCCTCGCCATGAATGCACTACAGGGGGAAGTGTGGGCTCTTGTTGGGCTTTCAGAGAATTTACTTTGAAACCTTTTGCAAGGCCTCAGAAAGCCAGAAAAATGTTCCCATTCATTTGTGCCCTGGTGCAAGAGGGAGGGAGAGGAGAAGGAAAGTACATGGTCAACTAGAATAAACGCAGCATTGCTGGGACTAAAGGTAGAGAAAAGGCAGGGAGAACCATCATTTTTCATGGGGAAAGAAAATAAGTAAACTTTTAAAGGAATGGCTTTGCCTGTACTCGGTGCAGGCTTCTTATTTTTATTATTCTAACTGTTGTGAGTTAAAAGTGATCTTTGAAAATTTATTCTCGTCTGTGGTTTTAGATCCCTAGCTGATAGCTGCCAGCCTCTGAAATGTACGAAAAGCAGACCAGAGCAAGCCTCCACCCACGTGTGGACCATGCTCTGCAACTTCAGCCAGACGTGGGACCTGATGTCCACATTTTTCACTGCTTCTCTGCCACATCTTATCTGACCCCCAGGAGTAAGTTCCTGTCCTCATAATAAAAATAATAATTAGCTTTACCAATTTATCTCCTACAAGAGGGAATTCTCTACTGGGCATAAGTGATGGCTCCATTTTTATCGTCAGCTTGCCAGCAAAAGAAAATCCATTACAATACTCTTCATAGCCCTAATTAAGCTGAGGTTCAAAAGGCACCATGTGAGGCTGCTGATGTTTGAATTATCAGGGCTCTGATTAAGTGCCTTTAATAAACTTGCATTTAACTTACATGTGGAAGGAGAGGAATGTTCCTGTGTGCAGAAATTTGATTTGCCCCTCATAAGCTGAGCTTGGCATTCGTTCTACCATCTGCAAAGACCTAATTGTATATACACACATACGTAGATGTATATATATTTCTTTAAAGCATGCAAAGAAACTTTTCTGTCTTTCCCATCCATTTTTTACCCATGATGTTCAACATATATTATATCAATAGAAACTAGCCCAAGATGGAAGTGACAGGTCCCTCCTCACCCGAGCAGCTTCTTGCCCTCATTTTGCTTTCAGCAAGCTTATAAATCGTTAGAGGAATCAAAGCAGAAATTTCCAAGAGAGAAGAATTAATCTCTCATAATAAACATGCCATTATTCTGAGCCCTCGTAAGGACTGAGGCATCAAAGAGGCTTTTCATTTAAACTTGAAAAGAAAATCACAGGGAGATGGGGATCCAACACCCAATCCTGAGGTCTTCCCTGATTTAGGGGCCTCCATCCAGCTGAAACTTTGTCAGCAGCAGATTGTCCTGCAGGGACAACTTTGCTGAAGATAACTGTAATTGGTACGAGCACACCTTGTGTCTGCTGGATGCCCTGAGGCCACGCTTGCACTGTCACTCGGAAGGGCAGGAGCTTCTTCCTTTAGGACTGGAGAGGTGATGCTAAGGATAAAAGTAGTGGGAACAGCTTGAAGGGAGAGGAGTGGAGCAAGATCCTCTAAGAGAGAAGAAAACAGACTTATTCAAGTGCAGGTCACAGCCATTTGGATGGATCTGGAGAGGATGGGGCAGACACGAGGCTCCTCTCCAGTAGGCAGGGCTGGGGTTTACACTTACTTTTGCATGCACACATATTTTGCAATGCGGAAAAATGGATTAGCGCCATCCACATGCTTCTCATGGCCCTAATTCCAACCTCTGAAGTCAGTGGGAAACTTTCCACCAGGCTCAGGAAGACAGGGGGAGGACCCCCCGTCCGTGCTGTTGTCAGGGAAATGTCACTCCCTGCCTTGACCCAGCGCACAAACCTCGCTCTGGCTGGGCTAATGGGAAGAGAAATGCCCAGGGGGGTCCTTAATGCATCTGTCACCACATCTCCTGCTGTTCCTGTAAGGCACAGAAAGCGATGCTGTTCTCTCGCATGCTCCACAGGTTGTATCACTGAAGGGTGATGAGCAAAACCTTTTGCATGGACCTGATTCTGCTCCGGGAGGACAGGAGGTGGCAGGGGTAACTCCAGTGAGCAGGACAATCAGCTCTAGGAGCACGCTGCAATTTGCTGTTTGCTTAAAAATCAACACTTTTTTTTTTTCTTTTTTTTTTGGTAAGTTTGAACTGGGACATTGCAAAAACATTAAAGCTCAAAAATCAAAGGTTTCCTGTTATAAATAATCTTGTATCCCTTAGGCATTTGAGGGTAAAATATAGCCAAGATTAGATTAAAAGATTTTGGGGTATTTTTGCTTGTTGTTGTTGTTGTTGTTAAAAATAAATAAATAAATATCTAAATATAACCTGTCTGTGGGAGGTCAAAGTAAATGTTTCTTTGCAGTTGTTTGAAAATATATTTATTAACATGGAGTGTCGGTTTGTCTTTCTGGCATAAATGCTAGAAATACACGTGTTTCCACATCCAGGGATCCCAGATCCCATGCTAATGAGGTTCTTTTTCCTAAATGAGAGTTTCACACTGGTAAAAGTACAGGGAAAGCCTGCAGTATTTGATCTCTTTAAGAAACAATTGACAAAAACCAGGAATTTTAATCAGTGGAAACTGAGATGAAACCCAAAAGTGCCAAAATCTTTTTAGATATACAAATTTTATTCAAAGTTACATTTTTGTACCCAAAGCTGTAGTTCTTTCCCAGGGGGACAGGCAATGGAGAGGACAGTGATTCTCTGCTGTCTAATAAAACACAGAGCTCTGGTTCTGCCAGATGACATCCGTGCATCCCTCTGCTTTCCCATCTATGAAATGGAAATAATTGTTCACGCTGCCTTTTTTTTTTTTGGAGGGAGAGGTGAACTCTTCAGGCGGGGTCTGCCCAGCATCACATCTGCTGCTGCCTTGTGGCCAGCACCCAGGAAAGAGGAAAAAGGAAGCAAGGTCCAAGGAACACCCTGGTATGATTTTCCCACTCCCAGCACTGGGATGCTCAGGGACCTTTCCTTTGCCTGTGGCTGCACCTGTTTCATGGAGCCAAGAGCCTCCAAGGGGTCTTCCTTCCAGGAACTTCTCACTGGCTCTTCAGACACGTTGAGGTACCTGGCACCCAAAACATCCTTAAGGTGATAGGCTTTCCAGCATGCAGTAGTGAGGTATAAAAATAAAAACAAAGTAAAATAAAATAAAATAAAATAAATAATAAAATATTGTTTCAGAACTGCATGATCATTTAAATTGAAGTTTCCAGATTCTAAGAAATAGTGAACAATTGTTCCTTATGCCCCTTGTCTGCCACTCATAATTCGATGTTTGTCAAATCTTCCCCCTCTCCCTTTAGCTTTCTCTTTCTCTGAGCTATGGTTCAGGTTTTTCTCCCAGGATAAAACTTTACACTAAGTGACAGTGATTTTTTTTTTCCATTTTTTCTTATAGTCACACTGTGACTGTAAGTCTTCCTTTAATCTCCCCCAGGAGACCATCAGCTCTAGGAATAGATTTTGTATCAGGAAAATCTGTGTCCTTAACAATCTGTTGCTTTTCATAAATATATGTGAAAATGCCTGCTGCTTTTAAACAACATCTCTCTCCTACATCTTTCTAGATACTGCACTGATGAAGGCATGTATAACGTGAGTTGGGAGGATGCAAAAAAAAAATGCAGATCCTTGTCTCTATGGTCTTGGGCTTTCTCTCTTCCATCCTGACCACTTGGATAGATCCTCGATTTGCCGTAAAATACCCTCCTGCCTGATCCCTGCAGCAGACCTGATGCCAAATACTCGCTGCCCTCCAACACACAAGTGCTGTGCATGGGTAGGGACAAGAGGCGCTGCGGAGAGGGGAAGGCATGGTCTCAGGGCAGCTTTTCCAGGCTTTATTTAATGGTGGTCATATCCTCAGTTCTCTTACCCTTTGCCTTGGCATCTGCATAGGTTCTTAATTTGAAGGGATGTGGAGCTGAGACTTGTCATTGTGGAGCAGTTACAATAGCCTTTGATTCCCACCGACAGGAATTTCCATTAACTTGTGTTAATTTCCATTAATTTGTCTTAGTGGAAATGAGTCTAGTGATGTAGATATCAGTAGAAACAAGTGTCCTTAGATTTTTCTGGACAACCTCCAAAATGTTTTGGTAGGATTATGTTTCTGTTTCATTTCCAGGTTTTATAGTATTGTAGATAATATAAAGTTAAATAAACTAGTCTCGCTCCTTTGGTCTGCACTTATTTATATCTAACATTTCCATGAAAATCAAGAAAAAACACACACAGAGGGTCAGTGTCTTGTTCCATATCAAATTTGCCTGAAGCTAATTGAATTGCTGGGAATATCTAAGAATGTTGCAAAAGTAACTTCTGGAGAGAATAACCTGAACATTTCTTGAGATAAATTTTCACTAAGTATAAAAACAGTACACGTGCATTGAGAGAATATTTTTCCTTTCCTGTTTTCTCTTCTTTTCTTTTTTCCCTATGTTCCAATATACATAAGGAATGCAGCTTGAAGTAATTTTACCAAGTTCTTCTCTGGTGAAAATTAAAAAATATTAAGGGCATGTGCCAGTTTGTTGGAAAGAAACGTCTTTTGATATTAAATCCAAAGAAAGGAATTCTGCTTGGTAGAAGTAGTGTAATTTTTTTTAGATCTTGCACATTAGACTTGTAGCCAGCTATGCAACTGTGTGATCCTTCCTGACACAGCTCCAGTGGCACGGTATTAATAAAGAAATTAATAGTTAGAATAATAGTAATTCTCAGCAATCGATGTGATACGGGAAAACTGGAATACACAATGTGAAAACGCAGTTGTGTTACTGTAAAAAGTCTTGCACATTGCATACACATCCATACGCACACATATGGTTTCATAATATATCCTAGATTGCAAAGAACAAATGGAATTTAGGAATGATTTGGTTTACAGTTCCCTTAAGTAACATTATCTTGTTAAAGACATTAACCTCAGGCCTTTACTGTTATATATTTGCTTTTATTGTTTTCATCCTGGGGAGCAACCTGTAGGAGAGACACTCAACAGGAAAAGAAGGTTCAAAGGGCATCAAAACATTGATTTTCAAGATGGCTGAACAGCTGTCTTGGGAGCACTGTGCAATTATGAAAAACAGACATCTCTGTTTAGCCTTCCTTATTATTAAAAATCTTCACATACCTTTCGAGCACTAATAACCGGGCTAACATTTAGCTTGGCACCATAGATTTTGCTGAGCGGGCTTCTGTACCCCCCGCTGGGCAGAGTTTCACGGGAGGAAATATATTCTCCTGTGCGCTATATAAAACCAATCACTGGCAGAAAGACTGAAAACGAGTCAAGCAGTCTCTTCCAAAAAGATTTCCTCCAACACAGCCATAGTGATCTATGTGGGTTTTGTTATTTCTGTTTACCCATGGGGCTTTTATACAGTGTTTGTTTGCTGTGGGTTTATGGGTTAAGTATGCACAAATCTTAGAATAAACTTCAGGAGTAACATTTCCATTTAAGTTGCTTGACAAGTCCATTTTAAAACCCCTCTGGAAGCCTCTGCATATGCTCTCCAGAATTGCTCCTATTCCTTAAAACAGGTGTTCTTCCTTATTTTCCCTTTTCCTCGCTGAAGGCCAAGGAAGATTTTTAAATGCTTTGGCAATCCTTACACTGGAAAAGATGCTGTCTAGGGACAAACTAGAGAGCGTGATGATCTGTGTCATTTCCAGAACATTCGCCACAGCTTCTCACCTGTGCTTTAAACGAGCTGGGGTGATGCTGTAAGGTCTCAGATGTGCAAGTGCTGTGAGAAGAGAGGTCTCCAGCTGCCTCTGGTTTGTCTCTGTGTCTACATGTGCAAAAACCTGCCGCCACCACAGGTGCCTTCCTCAAGCCCAGTGCCCAGAATATCCCGTTCTCATGGTCCCATCTATTTTGACATCACAGCTGTGGGGTGTATGAAGGAAATCCACTGCCAGTGTGCACCGCACCGTGCTCCCGGGGGGCAGCTGGCACCTCACAGGCTGAGGATGAACGGGGCTGGGCTGTGTAGGAATCCCTGTTCCTCAAGGAGAAGTGAGCAAAATAGAGGTCCTTTGGCACAGCCTTTGTCTTGGCAAGCAGGAGGTGTTCTGCCGATCCATCCTTTAGTAAGGAGGGGTTTTGACTCTGGCAAAAGACTCTGGTGGTGGATTTCCTTTACACATCCCTCGGTTGTGATGCCAAAATAGACAGGACCATGAGAATGGGATATTCTGGGGAAAACCCAGCTGCCCCAAGGGGAAGAAAGAAAACACAAAACATACATGTTTTTTGATTAAGTAATTTCTTTCCCAGTTAGATTCTCTTTCTCTGGAAAGCACTTGGTATGCAGATGCCCCAGATACAATGCATTCTGATCCCTTGCCTCATGGTTTCCAGTCTGGAACAGCTTCTTCATGCAGTGACAGCTTCAAAGGTCACTTAAGTACATGATGCTTATTTTCCAGTTGCTGTTGTCCTCTCTTAATTAAGCCAAAGATGTGGTTAAGTGGCACCCCTTCAGAAGGTCATGGTACACAGCTCACGGGGACAGGTAGGCTCTGCAAACTTCCACCAGCTCTCTTTTCAGGCTGCTTGCAAACTCAAGTATCACCCCGTTTAAGCACTTACAGCTGAAGGGTTATTTCTTTCCCATGACCACAAGAGATAGACTGAAAAACGCATTTGTGGGTTCTGGAACAGAATAAAGCAGCTGAGAAGACGTGCTGTCAAATGGTGTTACCATTACTGCATCCACGGGTGTGAGTGTTCAGGGCTCTGTCTTCTCTCTTGCTCCCCAAGGATGTAATTAGGATGCAGGGCCATGGGTCTCTGCTCATGGTGTTTCCTGGAGACCAGCAGCTGTCCAAGGCCTTTTCCTTTGCCTTTTCAATAGCTGAAGGCTTAGGAGTTTGGAGTTTTGCATCCTTTACTATCATACCAGTATGCAACAGAGAGAAACTGGGCCAATCCTGCAGCAACCAGTTAAGGAAAATCAATATTTATTCTGTTTTGATCATGAATAAAGGTACGTTATTCCTTGTGCTTCCCAAAGCACAAATGAATAATTGTAGAGTCAGCTGGCAACTCTGTCTTTAACAGACTTATCCACAATGTTTAAGAATGTGCTGCCTTTTAAAAGCATTGAATTACATTTTCATGAATTAATATTATTATTTCTTTCCTTAAATATATATATATATAAATATATAAATGCAAGATTAGCTGGAATATAAGACCTAGGAATGTGTGTGTTTGAATGTAAGAAAGACAAACCATAAGAATTCCCTTTTTCCCTACTCTTCCAAAGTGCTCCTATGATTTTCTCCAGCATGTTTAGAATGGAACTGTACAATTGTGTCGCTGGATTCTGACTAGTGGAAAATTGGCTATTTAAATTCCAGGAAATGTCTGATTTTTCAACTACAACTGGTTTCTAATTAGAGAAGAATCCAGCTGTCAGCCAGCGCAGGAATTATGAAATGCTAAAAACACTGGGGGCGATGGAGAACAATTAGCATTCTCAGCCCTAGCGTTATTGTTGTGCTCTCCAAGTGCTGGGCTGCTTACCTTGCACACACTGATGCTGATCAACTAAGAGATCCTACGGGAGTTGCACATGACAAGAGCACAGCTCATTGCTCAAACTCTTCTGGGGTCAGCAAAAAGTCACGGAGGCCCCGAGTTTCTTCCCATTGAAGTCAACAATCAAAGGTTCAGAGCCAAGTGAGTCAGGTGGTGTGTTTCTGCGCAGCTCCGTTGGCTTTGGTGGCCTTGGAGAGATATGCAGCCACTGAGGGCCTGATGCTCTGGCCTGGGAGGGAGTGGGGTTTTCAGAAAGCAGCTCAGGGTTTCTCGTCAGCTGAGGCAAAGCTACACAATGCTGCCTAAAGGAGGCAGAGCCAAGCTGGGCTCTTGCTGCTGCTGTGCTGGGAGGAGAAATTGGAAGGGAAGATGAAGACAGAGGGACAGAGCCAGGAGGTAATGGCCACAGCTGGGGTCGCCAGAGAATTCATACAGACAGAACAGCAGTAGTTGTTCATCTGGAGCTGGTCTGGACTTGTGATCCTGCGAAGCCTGTGGTAGGACCACCTGGATACGTGCTGCATTAGCGCTTGAATTCGAGTTACAGTGGCTGCTGCCTTGCTTAGCCTGTGGAAAGAGAAGACCCACAACTGCATGGAGCTCCATCCAGAGGCAGCCCACCTGCCCCGCAGGAACATGCAAGAGGCAGCCTGGGGAGATATTTTCTTATTCCGGTCTGTGGTTGTTATTGTTTTCTTAATCTGTGCCTTCACTGTTTGGCTTTCTAAGGGCCTAGGAAACAACCTGAAAATATTGATATGAACCGCTATTCATTTACAGCCTCCTTTGTATTAGCCCAATTTGCTGTTAGATGTAATGCTTTGGCACCATCATCGTATTCTGCCCATATGCCTAGAGTTAGAAGCCAGCCTTGTGAGACACAAGGCACATGCATCTCCCATCAGCTTGAAAAGGTACTGGCAGGAAGACAAAGCAGCTTGGAAGAAGTTTCAATGTTATCTGAAAAGTCAAAAAATCAAGAATGTGTTATAACTGGAAACAATCAGCAGAGATAATGTTGGACTCCAGGAGGTGGGAAAGAAGCAGCCAAACGGTGACCTTGAGGGAGTGTGTATGTGTAAATACAGAAAGCACTGAGTGTTAGAAACGATGGTTGTTGCCTGGGACAATGATGACTCCTTGGACAGGCTGGAAAATGAGAGAAAGTCATGCAAGTTCTGCTCTGCTGCTCTCGTTGCCCAAGTTGGACGTTAATTACAGGAAAGCTCAAGCCAACGAGTTGGATCTGAGCACCTTTGTCCAGATCCAAGTTTCATCCCCTTGATTTTGTTCTTGTTTATATGGGAACAACTTGGCTAGCGTCGGGGCTTTTTGCAATGTTGCAAAATCAGTGGAAGTGGGCTCAGAACTTGGTCTGACCTGATCTATAGCAAGTCAATCCTACTGTGTCATGTTAGAAACTCAAAACTGAATCCTGCCCCCTCCTCCCAGGGCTCCTGCTGGCAGGGAGACTTCTGAGATGTGGGGCTGTAAGGCACCCAGTCGTCCTCCTGTCTCTTGGGAATCTCCTGCAGGAATGAACCTACAAGCCATATGCTGGACTCACCTTGTGTCATTGCTCTGTTCGGTTCATCCAGGTCCCCAGAACAGGATTGCTTTTCCACTGCTGTGCAGGAAACATCACAAAAACCTCTGAGCAGAGCCAAGAGGCAAGCTCTGGGTGCTCGGATTTGACCCTTCTAGAAAATGCAGTGTGAGCTATGAACTTTGGATCTGAACCTAGATGCGAACCCTGGCTCAGACCTACTGATAGCAGGCCCCTCTCTTTTCTGGAGATGAGATAAACGTTGAAGAGTGCTCAGTGGTGTGTTTTCGTAAGGAATATGTATGGTCTTGGACGAGAAGATGAGTCAGGATTGTGAGATGGTGCCCGGCTGTTACTGGAACACTGTAAAGCAGCTATATTAAGACTACACTAAGGAACAAGTCGAATAAGTATTTGAAGATGAAATGCCAGATTTCTTCACAAAGAGAAAATGTTAAGAGCTTTGTGACTTACTGTCTCATTCCCAACATACACATGGAGAGTTTCACAGGAAAAGACTGATAAGCCAAAAACGCAAGGAACAGGGAAGAAAGCCTGTCCTACATGCAGCACCGGGAAAACAAATTACAGTTTTTATTTGCTAATTAAATGCTGTGGTCTTGGTAGTTAAGAGATACTGGTGCAAATTAAGAGGCGTTTGTGTCCAAGGCTTCATACTGCAGGGTAACAAGTGTCGTGGTGAAATGCCACCCTTCAGCCCTGCACAATATAACAAGCTCAAAAATCATTTCTAGTCTTTAATTCACCTATTTTTTTGACCCTAGTGGGTTGTGATTATTAATTAATTTTGTAAAATATAGGTACGTGTGAAGCAAAATCTTGGATATTTCTATATATGAAATGAGTGCAGAGGCTACAGTAGGTGGATGGTGAATGGCGTACCAAGTAACCACAGGTGTTTGCTGGCCTGAAGAACAACTTGACTTCCACTAATGGTGATTATTAAGCATCTGTATCAACCTGGTAGGTTAGGACCAGGAGCAACCTCCTCTGTTCTGTACTGCAGAAGCACCACGTCTTACGTTGGTGCAGAAATAAAGGTGGGCCCAGTTTATTGTTTTGCTTGGTTTGGGTGCTCTCTTTGGGTTTGGGATAAATTTTGTCTTTGCCAGAGTCTGAAAGCTACTGAAAAATCAGGCAATGGGGCAAAAATCTCAAAATGAAGTAGCCCCCTCCCCTTCCAACAGAACAGCCCTCTGATTTCTGAACTTGGAACAGGGCTCAGAGCAGGGAGATGACATTACACACGGCCTGTCAGCACGCACTTACAGAGCCCAGGCAAAGCAAGACAGCCTCTCTCGTTACAGGTGAAAAAAATTGTTTTTAGCAAAGCTTTCGGAAGAGTTACAACCATGTGCAGGGCAGAAGACAGCATTTTTCTCTGTGCGTTATCAGCCGTGTTTCCAGTGCACATGGTCCTGTGCTGTCAGCGGGATGGGATGTCAGATAAACAGGTAGTTTGTGCTTTGCTGGAGCCTTCCTCAGCCTCCTCCTCAGAGGCCTGCCAAAATCCGAGATGCCAAAATCCAAGACCAGGTTCCCAAATAGGTGCAAGTTGCCCTGCATCCATGCCTTCGGTGGAGTTATGCTGATTTATGCAAGCTGGGAAATCTGCTTCGTGGTGCGCTGGAACAGATAACGTTTCTCTGCCTCACAGTTGGGGTGGGGAAATGGGGAAATAACGAGGATGAAATTTTCATGATGAATCTGATGAATCTGGTGATTTTGAAAAATAGCTTTGAAAATTCCTGTTCTCCCAGCTCACGGGGAGTATCACTTTGCAGGGCAGGGGGAATTGCTTCTGGAGAAGGGCACGCCTTCTTCCGGCTCAGTTTTGGAGTAGTCTGTGCTCATTTCGTCAACCCCAATCAAACTATGCAATAAATCAAGTCATCAAGTGCACCTACTGCCGATGTCTTCTGTACTTCGTGAGGAGGTGCCAAGCCTAAAAAAACATCCAGCTGCCGACCACCCCAGGCTATGGGACTGATCCTTCATCAGGGCTGGTCTTCCAGGGCTTCCACCCTTGGTGCTGCTCTGGTGTCCTGCAGCTGCAATGTCCAGCAAGCCTGAGCACCACTGCAGTGGAAGAATCCCTGGGTTTCTTCTGGATTATCCTCCCCACAGGCTCCCAAGATCCAGGGATGTTAAGAGAACTTGCCAGTGCAGCAGACCGAGCCAGGATTTGGATGCCTTCCACCCCTGAGTTGCTTCAGAGCTCATCCTAAAACTGTGGCTGGCTCGCAGGTGTAGGACATTCCTGGCACCATTCTGCTGAGGGAACTGGGCTTTTGACAAGGTTTTGTGAAGAAAATGCAAAATAAAAGGATATGACATAGCTTATTTAGTCACCTTAGGCTGGTAATTAGTAAAGATATGATGTAGCCTGATATTGTGGCAAGAAATGCACAATTAATCTGTGGGGCTCGCCACCACAAGACACCGCTGAAGCCAACGAGCTTAATGATTTCAAACCCAGCCTGTAGGATTATGTGCACACAGTTGTGTTCAATTTGATTAGCTTGGGAAAAAAATCAAAACCACAGCAGCTTGGAAGAAATAAAAGCCTACATGTTTTGGTGCAGGGCTGAAACCTGAGCTAGGGGGTAGAAGGAAGACAGGGAGATTTGTGACAGTTTATTCCATAACTTCCTGATTTGGGGTTTCTTCTTGGAAGTGAGATACCAGAGAACAGGGAAAACTGCTCCAAGCTGGCTGGGAAATAATCTAGGAACATGCAGACTTAAACTCCTTGGCTTCAAGTGGCAGAAAGCCGTTCCTTGCTCCTCCACTCACCTCCTGAGCGAAAACCACGGGCCTTCGCTAATGCTTTTGCTTATCGCAGCCTTCCCCCATCAGCAGATCTGAGCCGTGCACTTCGACTTGAACTTGACCACAAGTCAACGGGAGGCCTTGATAGATGGACGGATAGCTTGTGCGTGTCTTTCCAAGCCAGTTCCCTTCAGCAGGTGTTTGCTGTGTCTGAGGTTACTTTGTTTATATAACCCTTGTTCCATTTGGAAGGATGAAAAATATCACCCCCTTTTATTGTAAACAGACTCCGGTTCTCTTAAACACTAAAAGGAAAGGTTACAAGATTACTCAGAGCCTTCTCCCCACCGCCGCCACCGCCACCTCGCTTTGCTCCCCTCTCTAGAAGAGGCCGAGGAGCTGGCGTGGCCGCTGCGTGGGGAGCCCGTGGGTGCTGGAGAGGCAAAGGATGCTCCAGCCCATGGTGCTGGGCTGCGTGGGGGGTCTCCGTGTGCCACCCCAGTTCCAGCTATCAGTTTTCCTATATGAAGTTGGATGAGCATCCAGGTTTTATCACCTGTTCCCTACCATCAATTCCCATCTTGATTTTTTTTTTCTTTTTTCTCCTTGCTGATTTATTTCTTGATGAGCGGCCGTGAGTGAAAGCTCCACTGTGGAAGGGCAAAGTTTTGTGACAGCAGCAGAAACAGGGATCTGTGTTGAGGTAGTGCCTTGCTGAGAAAGCAGGGCAAGGGCTGAGCTCGGTGCGTGCATAAGGTGCATTTGGAGAAGAGATGGGAAGGATGGAGCCTGCTGGGTTAGGTGCAGGATGCAGCAAAAACAGATGAGCAAGCCAAAACTGGTTGGCTTAACTGCAGTCCCAGCAACCATAACACAGACAGAGCCTTTCTGGTGTTACCCCAAGGCCAGGGCAGCCAGCCCCGGGGCTCAGGTTTCCCCCAGGCCCAGCGGATGGCCCCGGTGATGTGTATAAATGAGCTCTGCGCAGAGCCTCTGCTCAAGTCCTCGAGAGAGGGGCATGAGCATCTGACAGGGCCTCCTAACATAAGGCATGTGTGCGTGAGCCGTGCTATGAATCATCGGGGCCTGGAACGGAGCTTTATTTAGGATGCAGAGTCAGAGAAAATTCCACCCTTGCCCTGGGAGTAGGAGAAAGCAGGTGTTTTTTTCCATAAACTGTCCTTAGCCTTAAAGTTAATGGCCATAAATTAAACAGGGGAGGGGAATAGCAGATGTTACTATAGGAATCCGCATACTGTGTCTGAAGTCAAAGGCTAAATATAGATATATATTTTATTTTATTTTATTTTCTTCATCAAAATCCAAAGAAGTGTCCGTACCTTTTTCCTTTCCGGTGGAGAGTCAGGTCACACCACTTTGAGGAACACACCTTTCTCCCTTCCTCCCCGGGCTGAAACATCCCTCAGACACTACATGAGTGAATGCTCAGTCCCATGGCTGGGCAGGCTGCACGCATTCTGCTGCCCCTGCTCCGCCACCTGACTGCTCCCAGCCCATGCTGCAGGAGACTTTAGGTTGAAAGAAATCCCTGTATTTGTGATGAGATCTGATTTATCCCTTTTTTTTTTTTTTTTTTTTTTTTTTTTTTTTTTTTTAACTAAAATCATCCAATTTTCTTTTTCCCAACCCTTCTCCCCGCTGAATCCCAGTCCAGCAGGGAGGATGCTGCACAGGAAGCCCAGCCAGCAACCACAGGTGCCCAGGCACCACCCCGCTGTTGCTGCCCTCGTGTCCCCAGCACCCACACAAGGCCACCTGATGCCACCTGCTCCACACAGCTCATCCCTGATGGGACACACTCGTGCATCATTTCCACCCCAGCCATCCCTCCATGGCCTGTCCACAGGTTGTGGCGCTGGGACAGCCACCCCGGACAGACCTCACCCCCATCTCGCATCCCTTCTCTCGCCCCTTCCTGCGGCCGGTTTACCTAATGGCCTGTATAAACACAGGAAACGTGGTTATTTTCCAAAAAGAATGAAAGAAAAAAAAAATCAGCACGCGGCTGTTTCGCAGGCAGCGCTCCATCGGCAGGACGGGGCTGATGGGGACACGGGGGGACACTGCAGGGGACAGCCTGCGTGCCATCCTCGGGGCTCTGCTTGGTATTGCTATGATGGCAGGGGTGAAGAAAAATGCAGGAGAAAGAGGGGTTGGGGCAGTATTTAAATTTTATCCAGGTGGGAAGAGTGGTTTTGGGGCTGCCGGGTGGTTTTGGGGAGAGTGCTTTGCTATCCAGATTGGACGGAGAGCTGCATGTCAGAGGGCTGTTCTCGAAGAAAAGTGATCAAAGGGGTTTTTCTAGAAGAAAGGGCGATGGTGGCACCCCACAGCCAGGTTTTGTCCTGCTGGGCTCTGCCACCACTGTCTAAATAAACAGGGAAACTGAGGCACGTTGAGGGGCGTTATGGGAAGGCCAAAACAGCTCCCTGGTGCCACGCGCCCCCAGCCCTCACACAAACCACAGCAGCTCTCTTTGCTCCGCCAGCCGAGCCTTGCAGCTGTGCAAAACATGAAACGAGGCTCCCAGACGCTGGGGTGATGGGTTCCGTGTGTCCCCCTCCTTTCAGGCTGCCTTCTGCCTGCCCATGTCCTGCTGGAGCAGGAGGGGATGCTGCTGACCACAGACACAGCCTCAGCTTTGTTCCTCTGCCTAAATTGCTTAAAATCCTTTTCTTGTTGATGTCTTGGGCTGGGGACACAGGACCGCTGTGGTCCCCCCATCTTTGGCTGCCCCTTGGGACCTTATTTCCAGGTGCTTTTCCTGGTAGCTCTGCTTCTTTCCCATGCACTGCAGCTCCCAGCTCCTCCAAACCAGGCAGGAGGAAAGGAAGGGGAGGAAGAAAGAAAAAAAAAAAAAAAAAAAAAAAAAAAGGAAAGAAAAAACCAAAAGCCCTGGGGCTAAACTGAAGCCATTAGTAGCCTCGAACTGATGACAGCGCAATAAATTACTAATTAACCTTCGGGGCGAGTTCAACACCTTGGGGATAAGTGTGAAAACATGGAGTAATAAGCCCTGACAAAGGCAGGGAGCTGCAGCTCCCGCCGGGCTGGGGCACACGGCGCTGCCTTCGAGGCAGGCGGTGCTGGGTGGGTGCAGGGCGGGCAGGGTGCATAAAAAAGGGGGGCACGGGGTTGGGGTCTTGGTCCTGAGGCCTTAAGGAAAGTATCAACATTTCTGCCTTGTTGGGTTTTGTTGTCTTTTTTTTTTTTTTTCCCCCAAATTGAATCTTTCTAGGGTGTCTGTTAAAAATAATAATAATAATAAGATAAATAAATAAAATCAAGAAAAATGGAAATAAATAAAAATAAAAAAAATATAGAGAGAATAATAAAAAAGAGCCACTTGACTATGGGAAATGTCTTCAGCTGCAGAGGACAAGGGCTGGCTCTGGGGGATTTTGCTGCTGCTGCAATCACACCATCCGACTGGAGCATCGCACCCGCTCCTGGCCGCGGGTTTACCAGGGCTGGTGATTACCTTGAAGCCTGTGGCCAGCCCCAGATGCGAGCCCTAGCCCTAGAGTAATTTGCTCTTGCAGAGATTTCAGCACAGAAATATTCAGTGATTAATGCTGTGCAGTGCCGTGATTCAGGCAATCCACCTCATTAGGAGAGACAGTCACGAATTGCACACGATTTTATATATATATGCATATAATTTTATATATGTGTATCATCTTTTGCATTGCAAGAAGCGGAAGATGGTAATTACCCCAACCTGAGCCCGGTCCCTGCAGGTTTTCTGTGGTTGTTCCTTGGATTTACTCCCCGGCGAGGGGGGAAATGCAATCCCGACCACCCATGGAGCGCGCGGCGCTCTTGGAGACGTGACGGTGGCGGGGCCGGGAGCTGCGAGGGCTGGGGACTGCGACAGGACCCCCGCCTCTGCCCCGCGGGAGGATGAAGCAGCCTGATGCTACAGGCAGAAAAGGGCAGCAGGGCTCTTTCCACTTCAGGAGAAGATAGTAATAATAATAATAATAATAAACAAACATTCAAGCTTTCAGCTCTTGCCGAGGGAGAAGCCCCAAACCAGTCCTTACAGCCAAGAGCTCCCCTTCTCTTTTTTAATTTCCCTCCTGGTGCTGGGGCAAGTATTTGCAAGGTTCATTCTTTGGCATCTCGCTGCTGATCGAGCAGGGGGCTTTGCCAATTGCATTGCATCAAAGTCTTTTCAGTTGTAATGGTGTATGACATTTCTGAGACCAGATATGGCTCAACTAATCATATTTTAATAGCCCTACCTTTTAGGAACGGACTGGCTCGGAGTGTACACAGTAATATTTTAATTTCTGAGCTCTGATGAGCATAATTTTGAGCAGGTATTCAGTTTCTGTATGTTATAAATCGTGCTCCCAGATGTTCAATGCCAACGGGATATAAAGAGCAACTGCACAAATATAATATTTAATACTGAATGTCAGTTTGGGTGTTCCACTCAATTTCCTGGAAAGATCTTTAAACTCGTCTTATTTAGCTTGAATACCCAATCAGTTCCATACTCCAGCCCGAGCTATGTAATTCCGCATAACTAAGTTCTCTAATTTCTGAGATGCAAATGTAGAGCAGATGTAAAAGGGGAGTGGAGGGAAGGGGGGATGTTCCTGTGCTTTCAGCAGCCCTGGTTATCAGTGCCGCCTGGATCAGAGCGTGAAGGGGCTGTCAGGCTCTGCAAAAAGCACAGACCCCGGATGCTCTGGAGCCTAAACCAGGGCTGGTGGAGAGGACCTGAGACAAGCAAATAGCGTGTGCCCTGAGAGATCAGCCAGCTAGCATGGCCAAACTTGTAGTGGGAATAAATGGTGGACCTGTCCTGCTAGCAAAGCCCCTTCTGGTAGGGGAGCCGGAGCTATTGTGCAGGCTGAAGGAGCACTGGAGGTAAATGATGGAGAGCTCCTGGCTTTCTCAGTAGTGAGATGGGACAGGGAAAGAGCTGTGATCCACTGGGACTTCTCCCAGGTAGGCAGAAACAGTCTCCTTGCTGGCTGCCTGAGCCCTGCTATCCCATGCATCCCCATCTGTACATGGCCATCAGCTATCTCACTGCCCATGAGCAACGCCTTTGGCCAGCCTAAACAGCCAAAACAGCATCAATCACTGCCCGTACAGCTTCTAGCACTGCCACTTTCCTGGTGTCACCCATGCCACAATGACAGGCATCGACAACGGCAGAAGAAACCTCTTTCCTTCCTCGCTCCTTCCAGCCTGAGGCTGTGCCCTGCAGACCCCACAGCTCCCATCCCAAGGTTTTATGGGTCAAACCCAGTGCACTCCCCACTGAGCCTGTCCACAGTGGTCAAAACTGGGGAGAAGGGGTCCCAGGGGAGATGGGACACCTGGGCTAAGGGCTGGCTGATCCACCAGGGGGCAGGGGGACCGTGGTGCCCCCCGGCAGGGCTGGAAGCTTAGCAGCTGCCACCGCAGCACTATCCATCACCACGGGCTCTTTGAGCTTGGTGAAGTTATTTGACCTTTTTTTTTTTCTGCTTTAAAAAGAAATACAATAAAAATGTGATTCTGGCTGCAGCTTCTAAAGCAGAACTGACCAAATACCATATATAGTATCAACTAAGGACAGCCACAGACTTCCTTCCATCTTTTTAAGCCATCCCCCTTCCTACAGCACCATCCAAGTTGCATTAATCATGGGCTTCTTCAGTGCAAGTGGGATTAATCTGCCCTCCCGCCATTTCCCTGATGTTTTTCAGCAAATGTTGGATGCACGCAGGGGCTGTGTGCACCTCACAGCCACGGCGGCCATGGGATGCAAAGGAAACAGTAGCTATTTCTATCGGGTCAAGCCGCAGGGTGTTTCCTGCTCCTCCAAGCAGATCAGTCCCAGGTGGTCACAGCCCCGTGCGCGCTTAGGTCAAAAAATGCTCACTTTCTCCATGCTCAGCGCTTGCTTGCCAAGAAGAAAAACTGTTTTGCTGAGTGACCCATCCTACTCCTTTGGTTTAAACATCTCGGCGGCCTCAAAGGCTGCTTCTACATCCAGCCTTTAGGCTTTGGTTCTGAAAAAAATCAGAGAGGGCGTCTGAAACTGAGCTGGCCGAGCGCAAACACCCTGTGCAAGGAGACGGCATTTGGAGTTTGCAGAGGGAAAGGCTTTGGGCATTCATTTGTGCCTCAGTGAGTGGGCTGGGTGATTAATTTTTACATTTCTGCCTGGATTAATCCTGGATTATTCTCACCTCTTTGTCTAATCCACTGAAATTTCTGTCTGTGATGTGTTCACAAATGTGCCCCATCTCCAAACTGCCCCTCAGGGTGCTCTGCCACCAACACACAACCCTGGGGCTGTGGTGGAGCTGCCTTGCCTTCATCCCACTCATCTTCAGTGCTGGCTACTGCCATGCAAGTTGCTAGCCCCATCGCTGGTGCAGGGATAGAGGCAGGGAGACGTCGGGGACTGCATTGCTCACTACCTGACAGCATCTGCGGCTCTCGGGGAGTCGCTTCCTTTTCTTGTTCCCAAATGCATTTGCCTGAGAACTGCTTGGAGATGTGCTCAATGTTAAGCTGACATGTGATGTAATGCTTGTATTCATAAAATGTAAAAAGGAAAAAAAAAAAAAAAAAAAGAGCCCTCTGTGCTTTATCTGAGCTAATCACAGTCCTTCTATCACACAGGGGACATTGGTCCTTCATGTCATGTTCTGGGGTCATTACAAACAAAACCCTTTAAAATGTCTTTTTCTCTCTCTCTTTTTTTTTTCTTTTGCCTCCCCCCCCCCCCCTTTTTTTTTTTTTTAATTTTAATGGGAAAAACTACTCATGTATTCTGCCACATGAAAGTAGATGTGCCTTCATTTGTGGCCATGCTGATTACAAAGCCTAGGAGATCTTTAATTAAATCGCTTGGGTTTTGCGTACTCCTTTCAAAGGGAGCCATCAAAATAGCATTTGTGACTCATTACAATTATAACAGTGATGCTATCGTCTTCGCCTTCCTACATGACTCGTTTTGATCAAAACCTCTGCGTGTCGTGCATACCTTGGGCAGCCGTGAGCCTGCACCTCTGCTGCCCGGGGCAGGGCACGGCTGGACTTGGCGTGTCGGAGGGAGCCGTGCTCATCTCCAGCTGGTTTGTCGCTCTGCTGAGAGCTGTGGCATTGAGATGCTTTGCATCCAAAAGCCCCAAAGTGACCCAAATATGGGCAGAATTTATTCTGGGTATATCTGTATCATCAGGATGTCCTGAAGGCATGTTGCAATCACAATCAGTGTGCTTGCAGTGTCCTCTCTTGCTCAAAACTCTCCTCCAGGTGGTTTGCCTCCTTTTTTTAAATATATATATATATATAAAGCAAGGGAGCCCAGACTGGGTAACTCGGTATCTGCTTTGCTCCCTCTGTGCTTCTCCAGCCTGGCCAAGGACCAGCCCTGGTTCCTCTACAGCCAGGCAGAGGACGGCAAACACCCCCCTGCCATTATTCCTGCCGCAGAGAGGATGCAGAGAGGTCCCTTCTCTTCAGCGTGGGGCTCGGGGAAGGTCTGGCTGCAAACCAAACGGGACCACAAGGGCTCGTTAGCATGCAGGCTTATTTTATCAAAGCCTGAGGATAGCCTGAAAGCACCTCGCTCATTTGTCCGTGGTCCTTGTGGCAGGGAGGAGTGGCAGGTCCCTCTTCCACTGCCTTTTCCACGGATTAATGGTGGGGAGGAAGCAGTGCTGGCCCTGATGCCATCACGGGGCTGAGGACCACCACTGACATGTTTGCCCTCGAGTTCAGTTTCTGATACCAGGGGACATCCCTGTTGCCTGGCGAGTGGCATGTGGGTACAATCAGTCTCAGGCAATTTATTTTACTGCCCTGTGTAAACACAGTGCTGAAATTGTCACTCTGATTTAGGAGGTGCCAGATTTTTCTGTTAGTCATTTTTTTCTTCTTTCCTTTTTTTTTTTTTTTTTTTTTTTTTTTTTTTGCTTTCTCGACACCTTCTGCCCCGTCTCTGGAGCAGCACTTCACGAGCAGCTTTCACCCAGAATTTCCCTGGTCCTGAGATGTGCTTGCGAGGTGTGAGCTCTGCCTCCCAGCCCGTGTTAGGTGTTTTCTGGGAGACTGGCAAGAAGGAGAGGGCAAAACTGTTTTTCACCCGGCAACCATTTTGTGCACTGAACACTGGAAGTATCATTTTAAACGAGCCACTCGGAGAGACATGATCACCCAAATCCAGATGAAATCACTTAAAAATTTTGAAACTGGCAACCTCGTATATTTTAATTATAGACTGCAGTGATATTCTGCTGAAAGCAATTATGTTGTAGCTCTTCCCACACACACAAAGGCAGTCCCAGTTGTGCTCCACAAAAACGGGCGGTTAAGCGAATCAAGCATCACGTTTACTTTTTTTAAGAAAATAATAATAATAATAACGTATTTTGTTCAGCCCTTTGAAATAAGGCAGAGATTCACCGTTCTGGACGTGGCCTCATTGCACATTTGTGGTGCTTTTGGGTGACTGAATGTAGGTGCATTGATTGCAGCAGCAGAAGGATGGATCTACCATGAGGACTGCCTTTTCCCCACCTTTTGAATGGCCTCTTGTTTTTACCATGAAAACGGCCGTCCCTGCTTCGTCAGGGCTTTTCAGACTTGCCACGGCCAGAAAAGATACCTCTGTTTAGAAGCAGAGAAACGATCCACTAAAATGTTTCAAACGAAGGATATCCATTTCAGCGGGCTGCACTGGCCAACAAGCGTGGCTTGCTGAAATGTGGTCGAGACGCTCAGATACAGTTCATGCTACTGATACCCCTTGCTCTCCTGTCAAAATTAGCCCAGATGAATGGGGCCTTTTGTAGTTGGGAAAGAAACAGGCAGAAATCACAATAATCTCTTTCTAGCCAGGCTTCTCCAGTGCAGGGTGAGCCGACGGCTCTGCCCGGTGCTGTAGAAGAAGGAAAACAGCAATTTCTCAGCGGTTTCCTTGGCATGTTGGAAACTGAAGGCGATCTTCTCTCCTGCTGCCCGTTGCACCTCGGGCTGGGCGCTCCCGTTGACTCCGTTCCAGCCGTGCAAGCACCACGGGGCTGCGGGATGGCGATCGCATCCCTCACAGACCTGGACAAGGGGTTCGGTCCCCATCGATGTCCCCTGGCTGGGAAAGCTGGTGGCTTTCCGTGCACGTGTCCCTGGCCAGAGCCTTCGCTCCCAGTGAGGAGTTAGGCTTCTTTCCTGTTATTCTAAAACTAAGTACTTTGCACATTTGGAAAGAATAATTAAATAATGGTCTGAGTGACGGTCTGTGGTTGGAGTTAATTTCTTCCAGTTCTCAAAGTGTCTAATTACACTTTCTTCAATGCTAACTGTACGGGTTGTTTCAAAGCTGCAGAGATGATGAAGAAGAAAAACCTCAGTTCTGCCCTCCAGAGTGAAGGAGTCTGGGGACAGAAGGGTAGCCCAAATGTCTTCTGACTTCAGCAGAGCCTGTGGTTCTCCCCCCCCTCCCCCCCGAGTATCCTTGTACATCTCCCCACGAGTATCTTCAAAGGGACAGAAAAAACAGGCCAGATGCTGCCTGATATAAATCCAGGTCATCCCTTTTATACAGTTTGCACTCCCTGACTTAAAGCCCCTCTGTTTTTAACATAGACCCACGCCAACTGAAGACACAGCCACTGTAACCGGGTCACATTTAGAGACCTTCTTCTAGTGGCTAATTGACGAGCAGTTAACGAGCAACACAGCTTTATGCAGACTTCCCACAGGACAGGCAGGAACACTGTTTGGTGGTGTATTTCCACCTCTTTGCCATGGGCAATTTAGCAAAACAAGCACACCCTGCAGCTGATTTTTCCGGTGACAGTTGAAATGCATTAGGTGGGTGTTGGGGGAGACGACAGGGGCAGAGCTGGTGAGGCACATTGTCACATTGTCCTTCTGTGCCCAGGGGACAAGCCCCAGAACCTCAGTGGCATCGTGGCCACACTCATGACAGCTGCTGGTCATCACTTCAGCCCCAATCACAGCAAGTTTTCACCCGCCCTTGGCTTTGGCCATGCTCAAATTGGATATTTCATGATTCCCAGGTTTTTGTCCCACTATGAGACCACGGAGGGGATAAGTAACGTGGAAGGCTGATGGGATGGGGGGCCTGGCAGTGCACGTGGCTTTGTTTTTGGGGCTGGTTTGATGCCTGATGCTGGGCTCTCTGACCTCTCCAAAGAAGGATGTGCCTGGTTTGAATGGTGGCCTACAGGAGGAGATGGGGTATCCTCCGAGAGCGGGCGAGCTCACGTTGTGATTTATTTTTCTTTCCTGGGGTTTGTGACTGAATCAGACGGGAGAGAGGAAGTGAAGGTTTGTTCTTTCTAAAGATTTATTTCGTTACATCTGCAACAAGTCAAGAAGAGAACAGGGTAGAAAGGCTTTTGGTTTTGGGCCTGGAACAAAGCTCAGTTCTTGAGATAAACAAATGGGGGAAAGGAATTATCAAAGAAAGAGCTGGCCACAGACTCTGTTATGAGCTTTATTGTAACAGGCTGAGAAACTCTGGTAACTTGAACCAAAGTGAAAGCGGACCGGACTCTGGAGGGTGAAAGGAAAAGCAGATGATGGAAGTACCTTGAAGAAGAAAGTGCTCAGTCTGCCTGCCTACCCGTCTTTGGGAGTCTCCTGTGTTGCTCTTCCAAGTGGAGATGGACATGGAAAATATTCCAAGGTGCAGGTGAGAGGACCCAGAGGACGTTCCAGGTGTGTGATGTGCCCAGCTGCTGCTGACAGCCGTGCACGAGCTGTGTATGCACCTGACTCTGCTGATTTATCTAGGAAACGCAGCAGTGAGGTTTTTGTAGCATCAGCAAGTGCTGAGACACACGAGCACAAGACAAATTGTGGGTACTGATGTGGCCAGATGTCATGTACCAGTGGGCTTTACCTGCCAGGTGTGATGTGCTGTACTTGCTGTGGAGACAACACAGTCGGTGTGACATATGCTTCCTACACAAGATTGCTCTGCAAAATTTTCAAGTATTTAATCACAAAAGTATTTCCAGACCACGATGGCACCTTCTCCAAGTTTCCTCTTTGGCAAGCAGGTGCTAATAATAATTCCTACCCAGTGTCAGGCCAGTCTAGGAGCTGAACTACTGCAAGTAGGCCAGCGGAGATGGTGTGAAATAAATGATCTGAGAGATACAGCATTTGGTCAAAGAACAGAGTTTATTTCTCTGTGGGAAAAAAAAAAAAAAAAAAAAAAAAAAAAGGAAAAATGATGAAGCCTTCATTTCCACAGTGTTAAATTAACAACAGCAAAAACAACTCAAACGAATAAACTGCATGCTAAGTAAATTTAAAGGAATTACTATGAAATGAATGCCAGCTTGCTTTGCTAGTGCCTGCACATGCAGCCAGCAACCCCCCTGTAGCACTTCCCAAAAAGCTCAGAGGATCGTGCCAGTCCCTGCTCCCCTCCGCACAGCGGTGGGGCCGTGGTGCCCCCAGAGGAGCCCCTCCAGCAGAGATAACCCCACCACAGCCCCGTTACCTGTACCATCCTGCTCCTTATCTCGCTGATATCCTATCAGCCCTGCTCGTGGTGAGGCTGGCGAGATAGCAAAGTGGGGCAATTAGCGGTAATTAGCCCGGTAACCCTGGGGCACAGCAGGTCCGTGTCTCCCGGTTCTTCTAGAGAAGACGATCGGGTTGGGTGGCTGTGTGGCTGGAAATCAGGGTGGGCTTTGTGCTGCCAGTTCCCTTGTATCACTGTGCATGGTGGGGCTGGGGCTGGGGGCAGAGCCCTGGGGTAAATGTGGGGTTGGTGAAGGTGGCCTCACCCTGGGGACGGGAGGATGCACGGGAGGCTCACACCTCCATAAAGTGCACGGCTGGGCCACCCCATGGCATTGTAGAGGCATTAATCCTACTAAAACCGGCAGGCTGGTCGTGCAGGTGATGGTCTGTGGCATCTGGACCATGAGGCACCTTGCTGGGACCTGCCAGGATGAGGAAATTTCAGGAAGGTGAGAGTTTTAGAGAACTGAAAAAGTCAAGTTTTCCTTTAGTGCTATGTCACTGGGGACTGTAACAATACCCTAGAGCTGACTTTGTCATCTGTACACCCTAATAGAAGAGGGGAAAACCTCCATAAATACCAGTTTTGGGTCATCTGGGACACAGGCAGGCTGATTTGCATCACAGCCCATCTCAAGGCAGGCTGCCCCCATCACTTGCTCCAAAAGTTGGCTTTTCCTACAGCTTCCAGGCACTCACCCCGGAGGGGGGGGGGCTGTCCTGCCTCCACCCACAGCCCGGACCTGCAGTGGGGTCGGTCAGGGGGGGATCCCTCCACCCCACACAGCTGGCACCCGATTGAAGCCTGGTGCACGACATCCCCAAACGAGCAGCGTGGCCGTGGCAGTCGCTGGAGTTGCTGGCCAGAAACCTATAAAGCAGAAGGGAAATTGTTTTGGTGGCAGAACTACAAATACTCAGTAAAGCACAGCTTGTTTCAGTGCTTTTTTATGTGGTTCTGCGCTGACTTCTCGTCCCCTAATTCACAGCAGAAGTGAAGCAGAGTGTAGCAGAGATTGAGCATGAATCCTTCGCGTTTCATTAGTGGGAACAATTACAGCAGTTTCTTCTTTTTCTTTTGCCAAGCTGTGATATGAAATAATTTGCTGGGTTCCTGTTTCCATAGAAACAATTAGTTTCATACTATTTTTATATTACACATCAATGAAGTGATTAACTAAGTAAAGGCCAACACTTCATAAACGTATTGTCTCACTCAATAATCATGGAGCTACCAAGTGCCATGGCTAAATGCGCTTGAAGTGCAAGGAAACCAGATCCACAAAGCCCTTACCAGTGTGTGAGTATTTATTGATCTGATGTGGCACGTGCTTCATGAGCCAAAAATACCCCAAAATTTCAAACATTGGTGCTCAGGTGCCGTGGGGCTCGCTGACTTTTGTGGAAGTTCCCCGTTTCTCAGAGGGTCTGGGTGCCTTGATTCGTCTCCAGGGAAGGGTTTAGGGACCTGCTGGGTGATGCAGATTGAGGCAGAGGAAAGCCGAGGACAGATGGCTTGCCCTGTGGTTGGTGTGCTCACAGGGACGTGCCTGGTCCCCAGCCTTTCTCCAAGGACTTGATGCATATTTTCTCCTTAAAACAAAATATACAAAGAGTCCGCCCGGCACGGAGAGGAATTCAGGGCTCTGCCCGCTCCCTCCCGAGCACATCTGGGAGCCTTTCCCTCACAGAGCCGAGCAGCTGCACCGCTGAGGAGGGCGGAGGGAGGGAGAGAGGGAGGGAGACTCCCAAGTGCTGTCACGGGGGGGAAAGCGAGGGCTGAAATGGGAACTGCTTTCAGGGACACTGTGGTGGGTGGCTTGGCCCCGAGGCTGCTCGCTTGGGCAGGGATGGGACCGCTGGGGATGGAGCCCAGCCCTGGGGAGGTGCAGCCCGGGCTGAGCGATGGACAGGGCTGGCTTCCCGGATGGCAGGCTTAGTATTTCAGTCCTGAAAATGAGCCACTCGCTCCGAAGGCTCAGTAGGAGTTGGGATAGCTCCCTTTAATGAGTAGTTAGGGAAGAATTCACCATGCAACCCACTCTGTTGGATAGTGAAACCTTGTTTCACTGGGCAATGGCCTGGAGTCTCCATCTCTTATGTAGAGGCCAGCCCGGACAGGAAAGGAAGTGACATTTTCCTCTTCACTCAGGAAAGATTTATACACAAATGGCTGTGCAAAAAGTGATGGCCCATTTTCAGTTTAGCATTTTAAGAAAATCAGAATTTTGCTTGGAACGTTCTCTATTGAAATGTGTCCTGGTGTGATGCACATACAAGTAGCCTCATCAGACACAGGACAGACCATGTTCAGAAACCCCTTCTGTAGCTATTTCGTGGATGAAGCCAGTTACTTGCTCCTTCCAAACAGATGCAGACAGAAATTTCAGAGAGAGACTTCGCCCAGAATAATTTTCCCCTAATTCCAAAGGACTTTTTCCATGCAGCAGAGAAGGCTTCCTGAATGCATAGGAAATGGACCCTGGCTGTCCATTCGGTGCAATAGTATCCCATTTAATCCTTACTGCCGACAAGCTAGGATGTGGTGAATCACCACAACACCACCAAAAGAAAATAAATGCTCTGTGCTGGGTGAAAGCACTACACTGACCTGTGTCTCCACCCAGATGAGGGGGACATCCATCTCCTTCTCTCTGACAGAGCCATTTCTCCTGCGTTTCCCCATTTTGTATGGCTTTTCAGTTTGTATTTTTTAGCCATGCTAAAAACCTTGTCACCCTACAAGGGACCCAGAGATAAGGCGATGCCTAGCAGGGCTGGCTGCCTTGCCCAGCTCTGCCTTGCTCTGCTTGGCCCAAATTGCATGCCCAAAGAGCAAGGGTGCAGGGCATGCATGGGCCACCCTCATCCAGAGGGATTTGAAGCTCTGTGCCTGATGTGCTTGCATGCAAGCAGTGCAGATGGGCGGCGAATCTGGAGAGGAGAACAGGCTCGAGTCTGCAATTAATGGCCAGTGTAAACATCCCCCTGAAATCTCTTTGCAGAGCCAGCCTCCACTGTCTCTCTGCTATTCCCCACTCCCCTTTTACCACCCAACCTCCTGACCTTGCGAAAAACATGTCTCTGAGGGGTCAGGGCTTGGGTCTGGAGCAGATGCTAGAGCCTGGGATCAGGGGTGGGTGGCCCGAGGGCTGGGCAGAGCAGCATTCCTGCACTGGCTCTCTGCTGGAGATAAGGTGGCCCCACGCCGTGATTTACACCAAGGAAGCAGAGTCTGAATGAGGCCTGCGTGTTCCCTGGCAGGCGAGGCAGGAAAAAATCCTGCGGAATAAAACCCTTTCAGTCTGTCAGTAATGGTTTGCTTTAGAAAAACATCTAATTATATATAGCTAAAAGCACCATGCTGGTCTGGACCACAAGCCATCGCTCACAGCCTCCAAGCCCGAATGCACTGGAACATACCAGGGATTGAGCTAATTTATTTCTGCTTCAGTTAAGCCTGGCTCAAATCCTCCTGGTTTTGCAACCTCCTCCTGGTTGGGCTTCAGCAGAAAAGGTGAGACAAAAAGCAGCAGCGGCACTTCCGAGTGAGAAGAACCCATCTGGGATGCTTAAAGTCCCTGTTCGATGCCTGGGGAGGGTCAGGGCTTCAAAAATGGATTAATCACCCCACAAAGGAAAGCAGACACCTACCTAAAGTCAGCACACACCAAGTGAAGCTGCTTAGGGCCAGCTGAGAGGAGAGCAGTGAATGCAAAAAGGGCAAGGCAGACTCCATCTAAAACAGTCCATGGCCTTCCTCTTCTAAAACTGCTGAACACAGGCTGGAGAACAGACCTGCACCAGGTCCTCTGTTCTGCTGGAGAGGTTTGAGGTTGCAATTGCCCCCCTTTGGTGCAGGTCCCTGGGAAACCCTGTCCAGGAGCCACCAGCCCCAGTGAGATCCTGGAGCCACCAGCCAGGCACTTTCCCAGATGTGGCTGCTTCTTCCCTCCATCCCTCGGGCCTGGAGCCAGTTGATGGCTCAAGATCCTTGTCTAGGAAACACATTTCCACCCCATTGGGTGATCGTTCAGACATAGGTTCAAGGAGAGAAGAGTCTGGATTAGTCTGAGTTACAACTCCACATTCAAGGTCACACTGAGAATGTGACATCAAAACCAGGGCTGAATTCTTTCAGTATATAAAAAAAAAAATCCTTCGTCGAGCACAGCAGATGACTTTGGAATTTGAGCACTTACAACTTTTTTTTCCCCCGTATATCTTATTACGCAATTTCTGCTCCCCTGGAGAACACCAAGTCCTCTTCCTTCTTTCCCAACAAGCCCAGCAGAGGTGACGCTGATAACCTGGCCACAGCTCCTGAGAGTTCCCCTCACTGCTACAAACGGTCTTAAACCTACCCAAGGAAACTCACTGAAATGAATCAGGTAACAAACAGCAAACATGCAGTTTACGCAACAGCGTACAACTAGGAAATCTTCTCCTTGGCGAAACAATAGGGCCATTGTGCTCCCCGTCTGAGCAGTCAGCAAACTCTGCTGGTCCAGGGCTGTAATGAATTAAAGGCTTTTCTGCAGCAGATACAATTGCTGCTCGTTACTAAGAAAAGCACTTTGTCTGGGCATCTGCAGCAGGCTAAATGCATGCGTTCATGTTCCTAGCATAGTCAAATTTACTAAATAGTTGAGGGAAAGGCGATTAGCAGACTTGAGTGACTCAGCTCCGTGCTCATTTCTCCCGTTTCATAGGATTCCCAATAATGTGGTAGCAGGAATGTTTGCAGCTGTAGTGGCTGCTCTGACGGCAGAGCTGGAGAGCCTGGTGGGATGGACACAGGGGCACCGACAGCTTCTGCTGCCTGGGCTCCCCGTATTTGTGCTTCTCGGACTCCGTCCTTGGAGGTTTTCCAGGCCCAGCTAAACAAAGCCACAGCTGACCCGACCTCACGTTGGCAATGGACCTGCTGTGAGCAGAGGTTGGTTGGGAGCACCCTGAGGTCTCTCTGGATCTCATGGATTAATGCTGAGGCAGTGGCATTACACAAGTTATAGGTCACATAGGACAGAGTATCAAGGTGACGGGGCTGACCTTTCTCTCCCTGCCATTGTATCACCAGATGGCCTTGGGCAAGGCACTAAAACTTTCCTTGGCTATATTTCCAGCTCTAGGCTGGCCTGTCTCCGATGTGCTTTTTGGGCTGGGAGGGAAGGGTGGTGAGAAGCTACCAGGCTGCAGGCACCGGAGCATTTCGAGCAGGGTCCTCAAAGCTGCCAAAAAGCTGTAGCTGCTTGGACACCAGCAGCAGTTAAAGC
Organism: Oxyura jamaicensis; assembly: GCF_011077185.1. Lineage (NCBI taxonomy): Eukaryota > Metazoa > Chordata > Aves > Anseriformes > Anatidae > Oxyura > Oxyura jamaicensis. The sequence continues at coordinate 18,426,410 of NC_048903.1, read as the reverse complement.
CAATCTTAGCACTCCTGAGGTGTCTGCAGCAGTAATTAGGGCTTATTGTGAAACAAAAGAGACCCAGTCAAGGTGGTGGAAATTAGGAAGTGAAGTTGCAAGAACAATTACTTGAATGGTTTCATGATTTCCCTCTACCACACCACTGAAGGATTGCGACAGGGAATATACCAAAGGGCGCCGATAATTCAGAGCCTTGGTTTCACTTATGAAATTCTAACTAAACACACTCAATGCTTGCGTTTTTTCTTTAAATGATAGTGGTGCTTTGAATTGCTGCCAGGGCTCTGCACCACTGGAGCTGATCCTGGGCTCCCATCTTGCCTCTCCCTGGCCTCCAAACCTTAATGGAGATGGGAAAAGGGAGGCGAGAGCTGCGAAGCTGCTTTCTCCTGCATCCCCTTTCCCAGAGCGCGCACATACCATGTGTCACGCTGAAACTGGATGCACCTGCTAGAGGAGCTGTGTGGGGGCAGACATTATACGCCAGTTATAAATCCTTAGGCTATCAACAGCCTTCAGTAAACATTTGGACAATCCTTCCTACCTCTCGGTCGTCCAAATATTTGCATCAAGTGGGGCTGCTAGCTGTTTCCTGACATGATGCGTATCTAAGAATATCCTCGGATCGCAGGTCGGTTCCAGCGCCCCGTGATGGATAGTCTTATTGGTGGAAATAAATGGCTTGGGGAGAAGGAAAAAAATATCTATCTGTCCGCCGATAATAAATCCAGGTCAGGATGGAGTGAAAGAGCTTGCAGTTATGTACAGGACTTTTAGAGAGCTTTTATGATCAGATCTGAAGCACCCAGGGGTTAACAATGACCAGCCCTGAGCTCAGTTAGTGGATCTACTTCCCTTGGTGACCACTTTGGAGCAGGCTCTTGGAGAAATGTCTGAAGATGCTCCTGAAATCTCTTCCTTCCTGCTGTGCTGAGCGTGGGGTTGGAAATAACCTGAGCCAACTTCGGATGTAAGAGGGGAGCCTGCTCCGCTGGCTCTGGCAGCACTTCCTCCAGCAGAGAGCATCTCCCAGGTGAAATGGAGAGGAGAGCACAGCAGTGCACGGGGCTTGCAGGCTGCGTGCGAACCCTCTCACGCAGCTGAGCTACCAAATAAAAATAAAACTTTTTATTCTCTTTAACGTGGAGAGAGGAAAGCAGCTCGGACTCCGCTCTAGCAGTCAGTGGGGTTCCCTGCACACAAAACCTGTGTTTAAGGCTACTGCGCTAAATAGCAGTGCAAGGAAGATTGAGCCTTGCAGCACAATAATTTCAGCCTTCCTCTCAATACTCCGTGGGTACTTCTGGCTAAACATACAGTGTAATGAGCCAGTGGATTTTCTGATAGCATAGGAAAGAAAATGTTTGACCCTCCGCTTAATTGCAGGATAAAACTGTTAGGGTGTAATGTGGTTTTTCCACTGCAGCTCCAGTTTGGACTTTTCATTTTAATCTTCACTCCCCTCTGAACAAAACCACCAAAGCCGCGACGAATGAAAGCAACACAACTTGTTATCATGGAGCAGTCGTGGCAGTGTTTTCTGACATCAACATGGGGCTGACCCCATGGCAGGGGCTGGTTCACCCCCAGTTACCACCAGGTAAAATGCCCCCCCGGCACCCCCCAATTTCTCCAGGATCTCCTCCCTTCCTTTTGGGAAGCCCACAGCTCTGAGCCCTCTGGACAGACTAAACAACATCTGCAAAGTCGCCTCTCTCCCCTCCAGCCCTCCCGGGGGAAGGAGTTGCTCCCAGATGGACAGGAGAAAGCCGGTGTCACCGGGGAGGGCTCCCAGGGCTCCCGGGGGGGTGCCGGGGAGCAGGGATGTGGCGGAAGCATAAAGCACCTGTTGGGAGGCTATTTAGGGATTAGCCAAGTGCTGACAGACAAATTGGCAAGATTAATAAGAGCAATCAAGGCTGTGTGGGCTCAAGTTGTGAGCTGACATTAATGTGACATCACTTTCATCTGCTTTCGCCTCACACCGCATAGCTGGTCTGCAGCATCATTAGGGCTGCAGGAGAGCGGCGCGCCCGGCTGCGGGGTGTGTGGGGGTTGCGTGTGTTATGGGTACGTGTGTGTATGGGTACGTGTGTGCACGTGTGCGTGCATCCCTGAGAACACGTCTGCGTGTGGGTGTGCAGGGGCAGGGGACATCCTGCGGCTGGTCCCCACGCAAGGGCTACGTGCACCGAGGGGCACAGGGGCCAGCACAGCACCCAGCACCTTGGGGACACCGAGCCCCCCACCCTGCTGCCCCCACCCCAGGCACCTCTGCAGGGCCTACCTGGCCCTAACAGCACTGGTGTAATTTTGGTGATGTTTTCTCCAAAGCCATCTGCTGTACTCTTTTATTTATTTATTTATTTATTGCCTTGATAAGCCCTCCGCTGCATTGCTTAATGTCGCCAGGGAAAAATTACCCCCACCCCCTTCCCGAAAAAAAAAAAAAAAAAAAAAGAAGAAGAAGAAGAAGAAAGAAAAGCATAATGGGAAAAGGTTAATTCTAGGTGCCAGGAAAGAACAAAGAAACCCCCCTGGCTCTGTGCTAAGCCCCGTGCTGGGAATCTCCCATTTCCACTGGGAAAAGGTTTGATTCCCCCCCAGATATTCTGAGGGAGAAAAAGCTGTTTTGGGGGCTCTCCTCGGCCACCCAAAACAAGGAGAAAAATCTCCCCCCTGCAGCTCCAGAGTGAAGCTGCCATTGCATGGGGAAACATTGGGGCAAGGTTTTCACGTTTTCCCTTGTTTCCTTACATCCCTTCCTTGCTAAAGTTTCACTCGCCCCAAATTTTGTCCACGTCCCCCTTCAGAGGGCAACTTGTTTACGCTGCGATTTTCTTTGTACCTCGGTCAATGAGGAATCATAACAGTAGTAAAACATCCGAGCGTACAAATCCTCCAGGTCTGCCCGGCTCTGCCGGAGAGGCTGCTCCGCCGAGAGCTTTTGCCCACAAAAGGAAAGTGTTGAAAAGGAGGGAGATGCCAAAGCTGCGAGCACGTTTGTTCGCCGAGCTCCCATGGGGGGGGGAGGAGGGGGGGCGAAGAAACCCTCTCGCTGGGTCCCAGGGTGCATCCCTGCAAGCTGGCAAATTATCGACCGGGAGACGAAAGGCTGTCAGAATCCGATTTTTAAACTATGGCTAGCAAGAGTTCAAGCGCGCAAATACAGGAGGGGTAGAAACGGATGAGGGGGATGCCAGAGATAATTTTGGAGAAATCTTTTTGTTAAAAAAAAAAAAAAAAGAGAGAGAGAATCGAATGGACCCCAAAATTCAGCCTCTGAAATCAAAGTCACTGCTCTCTCCTACCCCTCAAAAATGTAAAAAAATATATATTTTTATTTTTATTTGTATGCAATTGATTACTTGATTACTGCTCACTTAGCACAAAAAAAAAAGGACTGGGATTATATATATATGTATCATATGCATTGTATTGTATTGCATTGTAATGTATTATATTATATTACATTATATTATATTTTTTAATTTATATATTTTTAGCCATTCTAAATGGTAAATTACCGGGGATTTTTTGGAACAGATTTCAGGTTTTTCTGAGCTCCACCCGGCAAGGAAAACCCCCGACAATGCCCCAGCCCGCACAGCCGAGGTTTTAGGGATGCGCACCCTTTTGCCAAAGGGGCGCAGAAACCCTTTTGCGGGCTCAGGGGGGGCTCGGAGAGGACGAGCTGAGTCCCCCCTTCCCCTGCCCGCCTCCAGGAGCCGAGGGCTCGTTTTCGTTGTTTTTACGGCTAATTCTTGGCGAGCTGCTTTGATGCTTCGCCCTGCAGCCCTGCTCCCCGTCCCCGCCGCGCCGGGAAACGCAGCTCCGAAACCAGGAGGGAAGGGGCAGAGGTGGCACGGGGCTCCCCAAACATCCCAAATGTGTTTCTACTAAAAATGAAAAAAAAAAAAAAAAGAAAAAAAAAAGAAAAAAAAAATCATATTTGCTCCCAGAAACTGATTAGGTTTAAAGTACACAGCTTAGACCAATCCGGCAGCAACATCCCGGGCATTCAGTGGTCTGTTTGTAATCTCAGCCTTTTTCATTAACATAAACACTACTTCAACAAAAATATACACGGCCACCTACTAAGCCGGGGAAGTAAACGAGGAGCCGCTCCCGCCGCTCTCGGCGCGGGCACCGGCGGCGCGGAGCGGGCGTTGCGCGGGGCGCGCAACTTGCGCGGAGCGGGGCTGGGGCCGGGGTCCCCTTCGCGTCCCCGCTCCGGGAGGAGATGAGCGAGGCCAAAAAGCACCGAACAGCCAAAAAAAAAGCAGCCGAAGCCCCGAGGCCGGTGTTGTTCTGTCCCCCCCCCCGGGCCAGGGAAACGCCGCCGTGTGCGTGCCCGGCGGGACACCCTTGTCCCTTCTCCTCTTTCCTTCTCTTATTTTCCATCTTGTTTTCTTTCTTTTTCTCTCTTCCTCTATCTCCTTTTTCTCTTTCTCGTTATTTTTCTTATTTGTTTGTTTTGCCTTTTTTCTCCTGTTTCCGTTTCTTTCTTTCACCGTCTTTTTCTCTTTCTCTTCATTTCCTCGTCTTCATTTCTTTTTCTGATTTCTTTGTTTATTTTCCTTATTCTCTCTACTATATTTACAGTGGTAGTTATTTCTTTATCTTGCTCTCTGTTTTCCCTCTCTATATTTTATTTCTTTCCTTCTTTCTTTCTTATTTCCTCCTATTTTCTTTTCCTCTTTATTTTTCTCTTCTTTTTCCCTCTTTCTTTTATTTCTTTATCTCTTTCCTTCTTTCTTTTTCTCCCTCTCTCTCTTTCTTTTCTTCTTTCTTTCTTTCTTTCTTTCTTTCTTTCTTTCTTTCTTTCTTTCTTTCTCTCTTTCTTTCTCTCTTTCTTTCTCTCTTTCTTTCTCTCTTTCTTTCTCTCTTTCTCCCTTTCTCTCTTTCTACCCTTCTCTCTTTCTCTTTCTCTCTCTTTCTTTCTCTCTCTTTCTCTCTTTTTCTCTTTTTCTCTTTTTCTCTTTCTTTCCCTTACTGTCTCTCTATCTCATTCCCTTTCTCTCCCTTTCCCTGCCTTGCCCTAGCCCTTTCCATATGTCTCTCTGCCTTTCCCGTATTTCCCCCTTCTCACCATACCTCTCCCCCTCTCCTGTCCCCCAAGACCCTTTCTCTCCCCACCTATGACCAGTTCGGCCCCTGGCCCCCCTCCGGCTGCAGCCCGGTTCCCTGTTCCCGCGAAGGGAAATGAAAAGAAGGGAAGGGAATGGCAGGGAAAGGCGCTCCCGATATGGGAGCGCTAATTCCCCTGCACACCCTCATCTGTGCTCGTCCCCGCGGCTTAGCATTAATTGGGGGCGTTTGGACGCCCCCGCAGGTCGGACCCTCTCCGTCCCCCCAAACCAGGGCTCCACGGACGGCAGATTTCGATACGATTTAAGGGCTCAGCACCGTGCCCCGACGGCCCCGCTGGCTGCTCTCCCCGTCCCACGCGTGGAAGGACACGGGGGGCCCGGGGCTGCTCCTAGCCAGGGCACCCGGGGCTCCCCCGGCCTCCACCCGCGGGAGCTCCGCGCCCCTCGCTGGGGTGGGAGCAAAATCCCTGAGCCCGGGGGTCTCCGCCTGGAAGGAGCCCCCGCGGGGCTCTGAGCTTCCCAGTTAGGTCGTTTCCAGAGGGGAAACGAATAATCCTGTAAGGAGATTTTTTACACGGCAACCTGGCCCTGGGGCAGCATAGTTCCTCGCAGGTAGCCCCCCAAAATCTTCTGGGGAAAGGGGCCGGACCTCGGGAGCCAGGCAGCAGCTCCCTCTTTTACCGATTATACCGGGGTTGGATGCAAAATGGTTTTACACGTTTTAAGAACTGGAATTTAAGGGAGAGTAAGAGCGCGGAGCTGAGGGTGTTCTGCAAAACGTGCTGCGACGTTTCACGGGTCAGCGAGCGATTTTGAAAACAGGAAAAACAAAATAGCGCATGGGTTCGTTGTTCGAATTTTTAGAGAGATCTGCGCAGTGGTGTTGGTTGTTTGGTTTTGTTTTTTGATTTTTTTTTCAGAGATTTCTTCCCCTTTTCTTCCCCGACTTTCACACACCTACAGCTCCTTCCCCCAAAAAACAGACGATGGATGCACCCGTCCCCATTATCAGCCTGATTCTCACAAAAAGCAGCTGCTTTGCTGCAGAAGCCGTGTAACTGCAGGGCATGATATTCAGTGCTCCAGAAAGCCTTCCCACCTAGGGTCGGGTGCTTCAGACATTCACCGAGCACCTTTCCTGAGGATGCCAACCGAGCTCGCTGCTCCCTGCAGAATATATTTGAAAGCCTCCCTCCCACCCCTCCAATAAAAAAAAAAAAAAAACAATCGCTGATAACATTTAGCTTAGGGACCAGCCGTGCAAAAGGGATCGTTTACGACTCGTTTTTCTGTTTTTCTAATAAAGTGGGAAAGGTGATTAACAAATTTTTAGTGTTTTTAAACTCTGCACTGATAACCGTAAAGCAAAGAGGGGGGCATGAATCTGAAGCATCCCGTTACGTGGCTCCAGAGCCCGCTGGTGCATTATAGATCTGCCGGGGTACCTCAATTAAGCGATACATCGTTAATTGGAAATTAAATAGTTGAAAGAAAAATACTAGAAAACATTTTTTTTTTTTTTCCCCCAAGGAAAGCCCTTCGCACCTCTCTGCAAAAAGGGGCCAAGCGAACAGGGAGCTGCAGCAGTTTCCAGCGGGGTTTTTTCCTCCTTGTTTATGAACAACAGTCCCGAAAACACATTCCCCTTTGGGCTCTGGAGCAGGGGGATAGAATGGGGTTGAGGTGCGAGATTTATTATAGGAGCGAGGTTAAAATCCCCTGGAGGATCCCCCCATCCTCGGACACAGGCTGTAGCCCGACCGCCCTGCAAAGCTCCGCCGGCCTCTGCCTGCCCGGGGCCCCCCCCCCCGCCCCCGGCGCCCCCCCCCCCCCCCCCACTCCTAACCCTAACCTTAACCCTAACCCTAATCCTCTCCCTGGCCCGAGATCGTTGTTGTTCCCCCACGCAGCCCCCAGGGATGCCCCGACTTTAGTTTTGGCAGGTGGCGGCGGGTCTGGCCGGTCCCCGGGCAGGGCAAGAAAGGACCCCATGGGCAGGGGACAAAGGGACGAAGCCCATTTGGTGCACGGGGGGGCTCCTGGCACGCCGAGCCCCGCCGGTGGCTTTCCCCAAACGGCCATGTCCCCGGGGAGCCCGGCACAGGGCTCGCCTCGCCTTCAGCATCCTTCCCTGGAAGCCGCTCTTCTTGCCACATCCCCCACGGGGGACCTCCGTGTCCTGCGTGGGTCGCTTTGCTGGGTGGCCTCGCGGATCCCTGTACCCCTGTCGCCCCTCTCGTCACGGCAGGTGACACGACACCTGGCATGCAGCGACAGCCCCAAGACTTCACCCGTCCCCGGGAGGGGACACCGCCTGATTTACAGGGCTCAGCGTGGGTTTTATTTTCCACCCCGATGCTGGGGAGCCCGGGGACACTTGTCCTGCGGTTGTCACCCCCTTTCCCCCTACAGCCGGGTGATGCTCCAGCAACAAACCGTTCTCCCCCCGAGGACCCCTCCCGCAGCACCGGGGAGGCTGCACGGCCCCGGCACCGTGCGGGTCCCCACCCCCCCGGATTTTTTCCTCCCTCGGAGCCCGGTATCCTCGCTGTCCCCTGGCACTGAGCACCGAGAGACAGTAAAGCCACCCCCCTCCCATACCCCATTTATTTTCCTCCTCTCCCCGTGCTGTTTAGGAGGACACGAAGCCTCCCGCTTGGCTGGTTTTTAGGCTGGCTTTACACCATCCCCGTGGCGTTTCGCACCCGTGCAAGAAAAAAAATCCCTTTTCCCCTCTATTTTGGTTGTTCCGTTGTGACCCCGTGCAGATGAATTTTGTAGGGAACCCCAAAACGAGTCCGTCGAGGGGGCCGATGGCCCTCGCCTGTCCAGTGCTAGAAGGGGCTGCGGCTCGACGGGCCGTTCCGACGGGGATTTTAGTTTCGGGTCGGGAAGAAAACAACGAATCGAGGTGAATAAGCCTGGAAACAAGGCTGAGGTTTGCGGGGTGGCCGATTCCAGGGAAGCCCCTCGGCGTCCCCGGTCCGAGGGGACTTCCCCAATTCCACCCGGCCGCGCGTTTCGCTCCGGGACCCGTCGGGGCGGGGGGAAAGCAGGAGATTCCCTGGCCCAAAAGAAAGGCTCAGAGGAAAGAAATGTTTCGCAGGCATCGACATCCCCATTTTGCCTCTCACCCGTCGGAGTTTGGGGCTAGAAAAGCTGGAAATGGCTACTCAGGAACTGCGTTTTTTCTGCGTGCCACACCGCTCTGAGCAGGAGAAGCGGGATGCCTTTCCGTCGGGGGGGGTTGTTGGGATCCTTTTAACCCCCGACCCTTTTGTATCCGACCCCTGCTCCGGGCTCCCGGGGCTCGGGGCGAGCTGGGGAAGCGTTGGCACGGAGGGGGCTGCGAGGGGTCCCTGTTTATCTGCCCCCCCCCCCCCCCCCGGGTGGCTCTCGGCCACAATGCAGCTGGGTGCCCGGGGAAAGGCTGCGAGGGGGGATAATTCTCAAACGTTTTTTTGCTGCAGCCCGTCGGTCAGAACAGTCCGGTTTCTGCCGGGGGTGGCTGATGTCCCCACCTCTCCTCCCCAAAGACCCACACTGAGTCCCCGCCGCACCTCCTGGACCTCCAGTCGGAGGTACTAGAAGAAAACCCTGCAGAGAAATTGTGTCAGAGAAAGCCTCAACGATAATACCAGCATGGATTTACACCTGGATTTACACTTCGGGCCGCGTTTAGGGCGAACTCTTTTAGCAGGGATTGCAGGGAGCATCACCCGCTGCAGCGAGCCGGGTCCCAGCTCAGCGCGGCTCAGCCCCGCTGCTTGTCTCGGTGCCCTGGTCCTCAGCTCTGAGTCCCAGCCAGCCACAAAGCATCCCTCCGGGAAAGTATTCTAGCTATCCGTCCCTGAGCAGGGATATAAATACCCGGAGATATTTTAAAGATCTCTGTGGGAAGCGATTGTGTCTAAGTGGTAGCGCTCGGAGCTTATTATCGCTGGAACCGATTTGTATCGCAGGGAGTGGGTGCTGCCAGAAAACTAAAAAATCCTGCGCTGAAGAGGGCTGTAAATTCCTGCGCTGCAATATTTCATCGAAGGACGTCATGGAAAATATGGGCTTTTTTTTTGGGGGGGGGGGGGGCCGGCTGAGGACGGGGCAGAGGGGGGTAAAAGAGGGACAAAGAGGGGGAGGGAGAAAAGTGTGAGGTTTTTCTTTTTCTTTCTTTTTTTTTTTTTTTCTCCTTTCTGACCAAAGCCTGAACTTCTGCCCGACACACGGCGGCTGACAGACAGCCCGCACCTCCCCGCAGCCGGCTTAGGCGCTCCGGCAGCTCCGCTCTGCACCCGCTCCCTATTTCGGCTTTTTCCTTCCCAAAAACTCCTCCAGGTCCCGTAGGCCGGGATGAGGGTTCCCGGGGTCGGGGTAGGAGCCGCTCACACGGACACGCGTGGGGCAAAGTGCTGCCGTGTGCCGGCCCCCCTACCCCACAGGAACGGCTGGGGAGGGGGCGTTCTGCACCCAGGTGCAGCAGGGGGGGAAGCAGACGAGGGGTGCACTTGGCTCGATTTTAAAGAAAGGGGGGGTTCACCAGGCTGGGACCCTGCTACCCACCCTGTAGCGGGCCGAATAAACCTGTCTCACCCCCCCGTACTGCCAAGCTGCCAGCAGCAGCCCCCGGGGCCGGAGAAAGCCGTTCCTCTGTCTGCAGGCGACTCCACAGTGACTCCGCAGTGACTCCGCTCCCCGGCCCCCTGCCCTGCCTCCGGCCCCGCTCTCGGACGCACCCCCTGGGCCTTAAATAAACGTTTAGGGATCAATTTGCAGCCGGCTCGGGGCCGGCGGCCACGGGGATGGATGGCTGAAAAAGCAGCCGAGGGAAAGGGCCGGTGCCGAGGAAAGCGGGGGGGGGGGGGGGGGGGGGGGGTCCTCCGGGAGGGGGAAATGCAAAGCAGGGGCAGCGGGGAGGGGGACACGGGCCGGTCACTCCCCTCGCCCTGGGTGGTCCGGGCTCGCAGGAACACCCCGGCCCCTCTCGGAGCAGCACCCAGCCCGCCTCTAACAATACCACCTATATACATTTCCAGCCTCGGATTACACACGGCCTGCTCGCAAAGTTGACTTCACTTAAGCAATTAGCTAGTAAAAATACCTTCGGCGCAGGAAAAGGAAGAAAGCTCGGATTTGTCTATTTTTACACAAAACACGGCGGACTTGCGGCCCGGGGGAGGGATGGGGCCGTTTGGGAAGGGCAACGGGGCCGGGCCGGGGGGCAGAGGGGGGGCGGGTGGCGAGGCAAAACGGACCCCAAACGGTGCCGGGATTAGCGCAGGGCTAATTGCTCCCGATGAGCTTTTTTTTTTTTTTTTTTTTTTTCCTGCTCGCCCCCCCCAGCGGTGAGGGCTGGGGGCGGTCCCGCTTAAAACCCCCGAAAGAAGAGCAACCAAGAGCAAAAGCGCGTCCCGCTTTGCTGCGGGGCTGGCCCCAGCCCGGCTTTGCGGCTCCGAAAAGGCCGTCCGAGGCAGATCCGGAATCTGAAAGTGCCGCTGGGACCTGCCCGGGGGTTTATAAGCAATAAAGTGTCACCGTCGGCACCCCACCCGCGGCGTGTTCCTGTCCCCGTTATCCCCCCAGCGCAGCCGAGGGTCATTCAGCCCACAGGCACAGCACGGCCCGGCTTCTCCTCCCCAGATTTCTCCTGTCCCCAATGCACGGGCTCGGTTTACCTTATAAAACGCTCCAAATTTTCTGCTATTCCCACTGCGAGGCCTATAAAACCGGGGGCAATATATTTCCATTTTAACGCTCGCTGGCCACAAGAAATACATCGGAAATCAAATCTTCACACTCCGAAAAGATGGGGCGAGGGGGGAAAGGGCGTCTGTGCGGGGACTGGGGTTGTCTGGAGGGGGGTGGTTTGATTTCCACGGGGAGATTCTGGCTCAGAGATGTTTATTTCCGAGTGGAAACGCTGCCTGCGGCGGTGCCGGGCTCTACGCGAGCTCTTTGTGCCATTTTCTGACCTCCGTCCCCGGGTGTTTTGGGGACGGATGGGGAGAATTCAGTCGCAGAGCTTCGTATAGCAAAGAACCCGCTTTTCGGGAGGCCTGGGGGGCGGAATTCGATGCGGAGAGAAGCTCGGAGTCAGTGCTGTGCCCCCTACCCCCCCCCCAAAGCCCTCCCCCTCCCCCCGAGCTCCGAGCCCCGGCCGGGAAGGGAGCAGCGGCCACGGCCGGGCCGGGCAGCCGGAGCAGCCTCCTCTCCTCTGCCTGCAGCGAAAAGCTCCAGCAATAGCAGCACCCCATTGCCCCCCCCCCCCCCCCCCCGGGGCGTCTCTTCTTCCCCCCCCCAGGCTCGGGGTTTGCCCCGCACGGTGCTGTGGGCTCACCCTGCCCGTCTCCATCCCCAGAGCTCCTCGTTTGCCCCGGGAACAGGAGGATTTATTTGGCGGAGAGGGGGCAGACGATGAGAAGGGGAAGGAGAGAGGCTTTTTTTTTTTTTTTTTTTTTTTTTTTTTCTTAAAAAAAAAAAAGCCCCTGATGTTAAATCCCTCTTGATTGTATCACAGATGTGACAGGCGCCCTGGAGGCTGCTAACAACTGCCCGCGAATAACGCGAAGGGAGTTTGGAAACCCGATCGGTATCTATCTTTCTTTTAAAAGGTATTAAATTATCATAAAAAAACGTTAAAAGCGAATCTGGAGGACGGGGGGTTTGGGGGGATCCCCTGTCTCTCTGCATAGGCTGCAGCGGGGCAGACCCACAGTCCTGCGGTGCGGCCTGCAAGGGGGGGGGGGGGGGGGCCGTTTTTTTTTTTTTTTTCCTTTTTTTTTTTTTTTCCTTCCTTTCTCTCTTCCTTTCCCCAATCTTGAGAGCGAGCACGCCGCAGCAGCCAGCACATCTGCTCCGCTCCTAGCCAGCAGCCGGCAAAGCCCAGATTCCTGCAGCCGTGCCCCCCACCCTCCCGGCACCCCCCCGGAGCGCAGATTTCCACGAGCAAGAAGGTGACAAAGCTTTAAAGGGACTTACCTTGATGAGCGAGTGACAGCTCTCCCGATGGGAAGATGCTCAC
>NC_048903.1:18380553-18413899 GCF_011077185.1 Oxyura jamaicensis | reverse complement strand
CCCCCCCCCTCGGTGTGCAGGCGGGGATGCGGCAGGGGCGGCGCGGAAGGGGCTCTTTAAAAGCTGCCCCCCGGCAGGGAGCGGGCGGCGGAGGGGGGCCGGGACAGGGCCGAGGGGGCCGACCGGGAGGGCGTGGGGGAGCCGCTCGGGGCGGGGAGATGCTGGGGCGCTCTTACGTCTGTCAAGGAGCGGCAGACGGCCGCGGCGAGAGATAAAAAGTAAAAGGCGAGCGGCGGGGCCGGGGGCAGACTCGGCAGGCACGGCGATGGGAAGCAGCTCCCCGAGGCACCGGCCCAGCTAAACGGGGGGGGGGGGACCCGGCGGGACGCGGACGGCGGCGGCGGCGGCGGCAGCCCGGGGGACAGCGCAGGGGGCGGCTTCTCCCTCCGAGCACCGAGCCCGGCTTCTTTCTTTCTCCCCCCCCCCGCGCCCCGGCTGCCTCCCCCCCCCAGCCCTCCGCCTCTCGCACGCCGGGCTCGGATTTAGGGATAAAGTGGGAGGAGGAGGGAAAAAAGCGGGGGGGGGGGGGGGGGGGGTCGCTGCCATTTGTTTAGCCGCCGAGGGGTGAAGTCTCCCGGTGGAAACAAACCCCGCCGGGAGGAGGAGGAGGAGGAAGGGGGGGCACGGGGGGGGGAGGGGGGCGTCGCGGCGAGCCCCCAGCAGCGTGGCCTTTTGGGGGGGTGCGCGGGGGGGGTGGCGGAGGAGGGCCGGGGCTGGCCGCCGCGGACCTGGCCGTAGATGACTGCAGAAGCGCAGCAGGCTCTGTCCTCTCAGCCCCCTCCTCCTCCGGCGCACAGCAGCTACGGCCCCATGTCCTCCGTGGCCGAGAAGCAGCCGCAGAGCTCGGCCATGGACGCCGCCCCCGGGGCCCCCCCCGGGCCGGCCGGCAGCGCTGCGGGCAGCGGCGGAGCGGCGGGAGGCGGCGGCGGCCCTAAAGCGAAGAAAACGAACGCGGGGATCCGGCGGCCGGAGAAGCCGCCTTATTCCTACATCGCCCTCATCGTCATGGCCATCCAGAGCTCGCCCTCCAAGCGGCTGACCCTGAGCGAGATCTACCAGTTCTTGCAGAGCCGCTTCCCTTTCTTCCGCGGCTCCTACCAGGGCTGGAAAAACTCGGTGCGCCACAACCTCTCGCTCAACGAGTGCTTCATCAAGCTGCCCAAAGGGCTGGGCCGCCCGGGCAAGGGCCACTACTGGACCATCGACCCCGCCAGCGAGTTCATGTTCGAGGAAGGCTCGTTCCGCCGCCGGCCCCGAGGCTTCAGGAGGAAATGCCAGGCGCTGAAACCTATGTACAGCATGATGAACGGGCTCAGCTTCAACCACCTCCCCGACAGCTACAGCTTCCAGGGCTCGGCCGGAGGGCTCTCGTGCCCCCCCAACAGCCTCTCCCTCGAGGGGGGCTTGGGCATGATGAACGGCCACTTGGCCGGCAACGTGGACGGGATGGGGCTGGCCAGCCACTCCGTGCCCCACCTGCCCGCTAACGGCGGGCACTCCTACATGGGCGGCTGCACCGGCTCCTCGGCGGGGGAATACCCACACCACGACGGCTCCGTGCCCGCCTCCCCGCTGCTCGCCGGCGGCGGCGTGATGGAGCCGCACTCGGTCTACTCCAGCTCGGCCTCGGCTTGGGCTCCCTCCGCTTCGGCCGCCTTGAACACGGGAGCTTCCTACATCAAGCAGCAGCCGCTGTCGCCCTGCAACCCCACGGCCAACCCGCTCTCCTCCAGCCTTTCCACGCACTCCCTCGACCAGTCCTACCTGCACCAGAACAGCCACAACACCGCCGAGCTGCAAGGTGAGGCGCGGACACGCGTGGGGAGAGCCCCGAGCCCGCCGCGACGGCTCGGCCGGGGGCTGCCGGCGGAGCTGTGGGGGGGTCGAGGACCGTTTTTAGGCATCCCCCCCCGCCCCGGGAGAGGCTGCCGTGCCCTCGCTCTTCGCCTTCTTTCCTGAGGGAACCGGCCGGCCCCACGGTGGTGCTGCCCGGGCGGTTCGTGCCGTCGGGGCTCGCCCTGTCGCTGCTCGCCCCGTCGCTGCTGCGGGGCCGGGAGCAGCCGAGCCCCGGGCTCCGCTCCCCCGGGGGCTGCTCCGCGCCCGGAGCTGCCCCGGGCCTTGGGCTGTTAGGCTCAGGCAGGAGAGGGGCTGCGGGAAGGCGAGGCCCGGGATGGGTGCCGGGGGTTCCAGGGCTCGGAGCGAATAGGTAGGAGCGGGCAGAGCGGCGGGGACGGGACAGGGAAGGGGCGAGGAGGGAGGACGAAGGGGTGCCGGCAGCCCCACAGCGACTGACGGGGAGCTCAGCTCCTGTCTTCGACCTCTATCGAGGCCTTAGGATTAGGGTTATCTAGGGCTCTGGAGGCTCCCAACGACGTCGGAGGGAGAAATGGGGGGGATTTTCCCCCTGGGGTGCCCGCCACCCGGTTCCTCCCGGCCCTGGCCCCCGCCGTCCCCACGATCCGCTCCTCCCAGGGCTGTGTTTTCCTCGGGGCTGTATTTTCCAGGCCCGCCGCCTCCCTCCGGCCTCCGCTCCTCCGCCCATGCGGAAGTCGGAGGTTGGGGCGCCCCGCGCCCCGCAGCTTCGGCCCGGCCTCGGTCCCCCCGCAGCCCCGCTGCTGCTGCCCGGAGGAGGCTTTGCCTTGGCCCGAAGAGGGGGCGTCGTTTTTACGGCCTCTGCTGGACCACGGAGGCCTGTGGAGGGACGTGGAGGCCGGGGCTGGCCTTCGTGATGAGGCCCAAAGTCTCCTCGGGGAGGCTGTCGGGGTGCAGGGAACGGGGCTGGGGGCTGCGCAGCATCCCCGTGCCTTCGGGGGAGCGAGAAAAGCGCCGCGGCCAGGGTGTAAAACAGCGGCAGTGGGGCAGAAGCGCCGAGAAAAGGGCGGAAAGGCGCTGGAGGGAGGACAGCGAGGCCTGGCCCGGGCACAGCGCCGAGCCGAGCCGGGCCATGCCGGGGACAGCGGCTGTCTGCGGGGTCCCGCCGGGCTCCCGCCTCTGTCCCTGCTCCGCCACCGAGCCGGTGGTTATCTGCCGTACACATCTCGCTGGGGAAGACCTTGAACGAACCCCAAATCTCTGGGAAAAGGAGCAAAAAGCCGTCCGGAGGAGGCGCCGGGGCCGTCCGCGGCGTGAGGGCAACGGCTCCCAAAAATAGCCCGGGTTCCCAGCGCCGTCCCGGGGTCCGCGGCTCTTCCTGAGCGCACCCCAACACTTCGGGACCTTTTTACGTCCCCAGGCGGCTGCAGAAGCGGCAGAAAAAAATCCGCTCTCGGCTGCCTTTCGCCCTCGGCGTCTCCGGCCGCTTTCTGGGGCCGGCCCGTCGGGGCTGGGCTGAGAGCGGCCACACTGCCCCGCTCCGCACCCCGCGGGGAGCACCCAGCACCCTCGGGGGCGCAAAAAGTGGGGCAATAAAATAAAATCAAAACAACCCGAGACAAAATTCAACCCATCTCCTTGAAGTCTCAAATCTCCTCGGGCCGGCTAAGGGAGAGCCGAGGCCGCGGAGGTTTCCTCGGCGCCACCTGCCCCGATATTGAGGGGCAAAACCCCAAATTCCCAACCGGGCTCTGCGAGGCGCGGACGGCAGTTTCTCCGCCGTGCTCAAACTCTTTTACTGACTGTACCCACGACGGCTGACACTTCTTTTTCCCCCTGTCCCACAGGCATCCCGCGGTATCACTCCCAGTCTCCGAGCATGTGCGACAGAAAGGAATTCGTCTTCTCTTTCAACGCCATGGCCTCCTCCTCCATGCATTCGGCGGGCAGCGGCTCCTATTACCACCAACAAGTGACATACCAGGACATCAAGCCGTGCGTTATGTGATACGGGGCGGAAAAGCCACCTCCCGGGGCCGCCGAGGCCTGACCCGGGCACCGAGCCCCCCACTCCCATCCCCCCGGACCCTGGGGGCGCAGGGGGGGTCTCTCCGGGCCGGGAGGAAGGGCCGGGAGCCCCGGGGACCGCCGTGCGCGGCGGCTGAGCACCGGCCCCGGCCCCAACACGTGTCTTCAATCAGAGACGGTCTCTGCCTTCTTCTGCTTCTCCGCTTGGGTCGGCTTGGGGTGAGAGGAAAAGCAAAAGCAGCCCCCCGAAACACCCACCGCCGCCTCCTCACCCGAAATCCCCGACTGCGAGTTTGGGTTAAGAGTTTGACAAATGAGGTTTTGATTATTTCCTTAAAAAATAAAAACAAAAAAAAGAAAGGAAAAGAAAAGAAATGAAAGAAAGAAGAAAAAGAATTTGCTAACCACGTTTTCTAAGTCAGTGCATTGAGCGATGCCACCAGCCCGGTGGGTAGGGGCAGAGCTGGCTCTGGCCGGGGGCTCCACGGACTCCCCCGGTGCCCGCGGCCGCTCCACGCTGCCTCCCCGGTCATCTCCGGGCTTGCCGGCCCGGCCTTCGGTCCCGTCTCACTTCGAGCCCCTACTTCCGAGAAATATCTTCTTAGTTTTGTTTCTTTGCCGGCAAACACACAGCGGGCAAAAATCTCTCAGAGGGATTTTTTAAAAACTATATATATAATTTTTTTTTTGCCTGCATAAAGACTGCAGGATCAGACCCTATGCAGAGAGAATAAGGCACTTTGAAAAGAGACAGCCATGCTCATTCTGTTATTTATTCTACATTTTTTTGTTGTTGTTGCTAATAATCGAGACACGAGTAGTCTCAGTTGATCAGTATTAAAGCGGTGGAGCTCTGTTGGCAATATTTGCCATATAGATTTTTTTTTTTTTAGTTAACCTTTGTAAATTTTAAACCGATCATGGTCTTCGTGTAAAGACAATCTTCCATATGTTTTTATAGAAATATATATATAATGAAGGATTATTCCCCTCCGTCCCTCCTCTATTTTTTTTTTTTGGCCCTTTGTACAGTTCGGTGACACCTATTTTAATTTCTTTCTGCACTGTATAAAATTGTAATTATGTGGTTGGTTTTGTTTTTGTTGGTTTATTTTTTTTTTTCGCCCTGCCCTTTTGTGTACGTTTCGTCCCTAAGGATAAAAAAAAAAAAAAATCGAACCGAAATAAAACATGTATGTTATTTGTACATGGGCTTCACGATTGTATGAGCAGCAAATAAACGAGCATGCGGTGTAAGACGCGTAATTATATCTGAGGAGTCGGGGGGCTCCGCGGGGCCTTCGGGTGTTTGGGGCAAAAAAAAAAAACCCGAGAAGAATAATAAAGCGAGGAGGGAGGCAAATCGGAGGCGATTTTTGATTTTTTTTTTTCTGCTATTATCGCCTTGTCCAAGGAGAAAGTGAAACGCGGTGCCCGACAGCAATTTGCTTCTTGCTCGGGGACGTGGCGGGTCGCTGCGGAGCCCCAGATCTCGGCTCCTTCTTGCTCCTTCTCCTTCTCCTCATCCTCCTTCTCCTCCTCGGGGCCGGCCGGGACCCCGGCGGCTTCGGGCACCCGCGGAACCTCCGCGGCAGGGGGAGAGCGGCCGCGAGACGGCTCGGCAAAGCCGCGTCTGCTGGAGCAGCGCCGTGGAGGTGCCCGGAGGCTTTTCCCTCACCGTGGAAAATAATAATAATAATAATAAAATAAAAATAAGATATTCAAGCGGGTGAACGGGCTGGAGCGTCTCCCACGGGGTCTCCGCGCTGCACGCGGCCGGGACAGACCCGCACCCTCCGCGCCTCGGGACAGCGGGTGGCTGGGGACGGGAATGGGGACAGGGGCAAGGATGGGGACAGGCTGGTGGCTGCGGAGTGGGGTTCGTTACCGGCTCTCGCAAGGCAATTCCCCTTTTACGATATTCAGAGGCCAACGCGCCCACATCAGCTCATGCTACGAAGCCATCCATAGAGTAAAAACTATAAAAAACGAGACACATACGGCTAAATCTGATTCCCTCGTCGGGTATTTCTCTCTTTTTACAGGCAAATTAGGTTGCGGTGTGATAATTAGCTCAGCTTTATGTAATGAGTTTAATTAAAAAGAAATTCAGCCGGTAACAAACCAACAAAATATCTTTCTAATTGTTCTTCTAATTAAGGCAGGTGGGAAAGGCTTTGGCAGAGCTGGTGGAGGCCTCTCTCCGGGATTTTTTCTTTTTTATTATTATTTTTGGGTGTTTATTTTTCAAGGGTAGGCCTGCTTAAGCTAGTGGTGATCAACGTGCGACATTTACTGGGGTTCCCCTGTTTTTACGCCTTTCTGGACGGATCCTTCCCTCTGTTCCCTGCACTGTTGACCGTCCTTGCTGGAGGTGAGCTGTGTTGTTACCAACTTTTTAATGTACAAGCTGAAGGCTGAGGTTTCACTCCTGACGCACATATCTGCGCTAGGTGTGGTTGAGATAGAGGCTCAGGGTGAGGAGTTCAGTCTCTGCCAAGTGGTTTTTCCTTCCTTGAAATCTCACTATCACTCCTAAGATTTGTTTCATCCTTCAGATTCATGTTGAACTTGCTCCTCTATGTGTATTATCGATCCTCTCACAGCTTGGTGTCCACAGGGGATGGAAAGGGCAGGCAGACACCTTGCAATCTGTGGGTCCAGCCTGAGTAAAGTTTGATATCTGGTCCCCAACAAAGGTTCGCATGATTCATTTTCCTCCCTCCCATCGGTTCCCCTGCCCCATGCCGCCAAACCTGGAAAAACAGAACCACTGCATACCATGGACGCCACATACTCCTCAAGCCAGTGAGCGCAGTCTAAACAGGCAGCTCTCCATCTCAGACACCTCCACCAGGGAGGAGAGGATGAAACCCTGTGGGCTCCTGCCCCCAGCCCTTGTTCTGCACGAGACAAACCTGCTTTTTCCCTGCATGTGTTGTCCCAGGGGACAGCAAAAAACCTAGCTGCTATCACAACCGGTCCCTTTGTAGCAGCAGCTCTGCATGTATGGCTGTGCGGTTGGGTGGGCTGGGAGGCGAGGAGAAATAAGCTTGTTCAGAAACACTGGTGGAGCCTTGTAAGAGGAGAGGAGAAGTAGGCTTGCTCAGAAATATGGTATTTGCTCATGCAACGGCCTCTGCCTGCCCAGCTCTGAGCTGTGGTCAGCTGATGTGGCTCCATTGAGCATCAAGGATCTGCTTTCTACTCCTTGTCACCCGCTACCCCATCCATAGGTAATAAAACTACCAGGTTTTCTTTTTTTTTGGTGTTTCTACTACAGGAACGTGAGCTTTATGCAAGGCTGTTGTGTTGAAATGCGATGCACAGTAAGCAGGCCTGGTGCTTCCGACCAGATGTGGCACAAAGGGACCCAGAAATCCCCAAGCACCAGGGCCAGGTGGTGCCACAGCAGAGCGTTTGGTGGCAAAGAGCCTTGGTGGCCCTGATGCTTCCCGGGTGTTTCCTTCCCCTGCCACGGAGCTGGGTGTGCACACTTACTGCCCTGTTCCTTGCACTCTCGTGTGCACGCAGCTGAGTGCTTTGGGTGGAGGCACACGGTGGTCCCGCGCGGGCAGGGCGCAGAAAGCCCCAAGGCTGCGAGAGCTGCACTTGGGAGCCCCACGAGAGGCGGTGCGGGGCTGAGGTCCCCGTCGGGGGGGGGGGGGCCGGGGGGCGATGCGGGGCTCCTTGGGTCGGGGGGCGGCACCTGGGGAGGGGGAGCGGGCCCGGGGGCGGCCCGGAGCCGTTCCCTTGGCGGCAGCGCCACCTGGTGCCGCGCACCGCGCACCGCTCCGGGAGGCGTCTGCCCTTCCCTCCGTGCGCCCTGCTGGGGTGGGCGCCGCAGGCTTCGGGTCGGGGTTTCTTTTCCTTTCTTTTCCTTTTTTATTTTATTTTTTTTTATTCTTTTTCCTTACGCTTTCTGTTAGCCGG
Organism: Oxyura jamaicensis; assembly: GCF_011077185.1. Taxonomy (NCBI): domain Eukaryota; kingdom Metazoa; phylum Chordata; class Aves; order Anseriformes; family Anatidae; genus Oxyura; species Oxyura jamaicensis. The sequence continues at coordinate 18,406,126 of NC_048903.1, read as the reverse complement.
AGCTCCGAAGGTGATCGGCCCTTTCCTGCATCTTCAAATTTACCATTGAAACATTGGAGCTTGGACACATCAGGCAAACCGTCTTTATGGGATGCTTCTGGGTCAGGCCTGTTCTACCCCCAGGTGGGACAGATGTGAATATGTGGCATGGGGTTTCATAGAGAATCTCATGTATACTCAGCACGCGATGCTCTTGGATGTGGGTGGTTACACAGACTAGCAGAAAACTAGGCACTTTGGAGACTTTGCTAGTGGAAACAGATCCTTTGAATCTTAAAAGGGAATTTAGAAGGCCAAGTTCTGAGCTTGGTCTGTACTTTTTAGCAGGTGAAGGCTCAGATCCATCAGGATAATTGGGTGCCTGACTTCTGTATTGAGTCCAAGAAGCTTGGGACCTATATGCGTCAGTGGACATCAGTTACAGTAATTTCCACTTTTCAAAAGTGAACTTTTCAAAAGGGGACTTTGACTTATTTTGGAAGACCATATGCTTTGAGAAGACCAAACCTGGACATTTGCTCACTTTCCATGCGTGCTTACAAGCGTAACTCCTGCCTGATACCAATTTCTGCAGGAAGACAGTGTTAGGGTTGTTTCTGCAGGCTTGGCATTTGCATGTTTGTGCCAAAAAATCTTTGGCACTGGGAGTTGACCTCAGGGATATAACTGATGCAGGGGAGTGTGCGTCTGGCTGAAGGAGGCCCCCATGATGAGCAGGAGATGCCCAGAGTGTTAGCAGCAGCTCTGCAATCGTGAGCTTATGTTATTCATAGGAACAATTATCAGATTGGCTCAAGAAGTGAGGAGAGGCATGCAGCTCAGTTGTTTTTTTTTTTTTTTAACTAACTTTCATTGCCAGTACTCATCCTGCCCAGTAAGCAACTAAAATCAGAATATTATTAAGGAATGATAAAAGAAGGAATAAAGCTCGTTGTTACTATCTTCCAGGATGGAGAGCTGTCAATTTGCACAGGCTTAAAAGAGGTTCTTTGAGACCAATTCCCCGTTATCTGAGGTAAACACAAATCTCTTCTCAGACACTTCCTAGAGGTTCTCTGAGAGATCCCAAGAAGCCTGTAGGTCAGAGGTTGAAATTCATGGTCACAAGCACATATATCAGAGCAAATGTCAATCCCAGAGATCAGATCTGCTTGATCAAGGAATGAGATGCGTGGATATTGGCAGTGCCACCTCACTTCAGTATTTCTTACAGTGACATAAATACTAGAGACTGGACATAGTCATTTCTTTATTTGAGGCAGCAGGAGTTGAAAGACCCAGAATGGTACTGAAAGTGCAGTTCTGTGGCTCAGCTCAGCTTCAGGCTAATTACTGAAAAAATAAGCAAACACACCTGAGAAAGCAGTATGTTAGAGCCTGGAAAGTTTTGCAGGGACTTAAGAGTACCAAGAGTTCACTTGGAGCTGGACGTGTTACAGCGATTGTGTTCCTATATGGTGGTAAAGAAAAGACACTGCAGATCAACTACCTGAGTAATCGCTTCCTTCAGAGAGGTGGAAACACCAGACTTTGGAATCTGAGCAGTGCAAGTGCCTGGAAAGACTCTGAAAATACGATATCCCTCTGGAAAAACTGTAAGTATTACTCTTGTCTGAATGATTAACTTTATTCTAGCAGATTGCTCCAAGATACTAAGGAGTGGCAGGAGTGGATACACTAATGACTAGAAATGTAGAGGTTTTTGCAACCTTTCATCAATGTTTCACTTCCTTCCCTGCCCTTTTTTCCTCTCATCTAACAGTCCTGAATGTTTGCCTTATTCCTTAAAGAAAAAAATTGCCCTGTTTTAGCCCCACGTTTCTGCATGGGATGGGTGGACCATACACAGTTGATTTGCTAGACCTCTGGAGGAGGCACGTCTCTGGGAAAGGAGCTCAGATTCTGTTTCCCATCTTGTCTCCTGGGACAAGAGAGCTGTGACTTACGTCCCTGGACTGGAGGGAGGCTTGCAGTTGAGTGCTTTGACTGACTAGAAGGCTCTTCTGGCGCAGGAGAAACCAAAGGATCACAGGATTCCCAACCACAGCAGGGCTGTGTGGAGGCAGAGTGGCTGCGATGCTGCAGCTCTGTTGGGAAGATACAAGATGCCCACCTGTTACATAGGAAAAAGTCAAAAGGTCACCATGCTGTTTTTATTTTTTGAGGGGGAGAGCTTCTGATGAGTTTCTAACCTGTCCCTCCAGTTGTTTCCCAAAGTGCTGGGAACTGCCAGTTGCAGCTGGTCTAGCGGGAGCCAGCTCCGCCTTCCTCATTTTTCCATCTGTAAAACGTGGATGTTACTGGGGCCACCATAAAGATTGACTAGATAGGTCCGTATCCTGAAGTCATTTCTCCCCGTGACTTCAGTGCGATGCCCAGCCCAGAACAATGGCAGGATACACGACCCTAAACATTTCTGCAGTGCTTTGAAAGATGAAAAGCAGTGACTTTTCTACCTATGTCAGTGGAGGGGCAGAGAAACTTTTCATGATGTTTACAGCAGACATTGCAGGCATTATACATGAAAACATGGGAAATGGTGCACTTTTCTTGAATAGAGATAATCTTTAATAGATGGCAATGAGGAAATAGAGGCATTCATACACAAGAAGCTATTTCACAGAGGGGTACGTTTCCCTGACTAACATGGTCACAGTCACAGATGTTTCCTCCAGAGCCAGAACTGCTGCATGGGGCTGTTCCTTCTAAGGAACCGGAATGAGAGAAATCCCAGCTCATGCTTTTCCTCCCCCTCCTCAACCCTTGCTGCAGTTATAGAGAAAAATGCAGAGCCAGTGCTAGATTTTCAATGGAAGCGTTTTCTTAAAAATGTTTGTTTCTCCCTTTGGAGCACTGTAAGACGATTAAATTTAAGACAAAAAAAAAAAGACATGACTTGAAGCCAGCATTTAACCATCCCTTTCCCCAGATATTTTATTGGTCTCCAATGATAATGAGCTAAGTCCTCTGTCCTTAAAGACTGCTTTCTGGGAGGGAACCAGGGACAAATGTGAATGGAGGCGCTGGAGGGCTGGATGGGGACCTGGCTGTGACACAGGAGCAGGATTTGCTGTCTTCCCACCCTGATGTTGAGACTTTTTTCCTTTTTCTCTCCATGGAAACAAACAATCTCTGACTCTTGTCACTCAGAGGAGACTACACAGCAAGATGGCTTGTTTACTTGCTGTTGTCTTTGGTGGATTGAAGCTGTGTGGCCTTGTCCTTGTTCCAGGAAATGCATGGACATAGCTGTCTGAAGGAAAACCCTCATGATTGTATAGTTTTCAGTGCTGAGTGGCATTTAGCCACCTCGTTTTTATTGTTCGCAGATCACAATGTTGCCTCACTGCTCTGTGCCACACACCACGCTGTGACTAATATCATTCAACAAAAGAAAATCCCCTCCAAAGTGACCATGTTCTCCAGCCTAATGGAGCTGGTGGAGGCTCCATTCATCCGATAGTTTTCTCTTTGCATCTCTCCCACAAGCGGGGATAGAAGAGGAGCAGAATCGCTCTGGGAAGCTCATACACATGCTGTAACACCTAGGGTGGTCACTGCCGGACTCTGCACCCGCTCAGCTGCCATGAAAGTTGAGCTGGGTTTGCTCACCCTGACCAGCCTCCGGAGCTGTTCAGCATCTTTCCCCATTGAACCCTTAAAAAGAGGGGCATGCAATAACAACATCCTAACTTGTTTGTGCCATGAAAGGAGCTGGAAAGAATGCATCGAACCACATGACAAGCGAGGACATCGGGCTGCACAGAGAATAGAAAGACCTCATTTTTAATTACTTCTGAACAAAGTTGGCTCAGTAAAGTATTTCCCATTGTACTGCTGAACTTTTCTTCTCATCACACAGCAGTGAAACTCAGGCTCTTCTGCTGCTGCAAGTGAACTAAAATCAAGTCTGTTAGGGATCACTTCAGTTCCTATTAAATGCAGACTGCACATCTATCACAGACATTTTAGACTTTTTTTTTCTTCAGCACCCAGGCAATTCTTTCTCATTGCAAATGTTTTTTATCATGAGAGTCGTAAAAAACAAGGATATCCCACCATTCATCCAGAAGGAGACTGGGGGTTAAGTGCTTAGAAGTACATTCTCTCCATTGTTCTGGGCATGAGCGGTCACCAAAAGGCAATTGCACAGAACAGGGTTGAAGCACTGAGGCTTCTGCAGTCCTCGACTAGTGCTTCAGTCACAGCAATAGAGAGGGACTGTACGGGCCAATATCCACCTGAGGTTAGGCACAAACCCTATCCATGTATATGTAGCCAAGTTCGTCCTAGGTGCTAGCAGCAAGGCCACAAATATAACCAGCAGAAAATGAAGAGTTATTACTTTAGCAAAGGTTCTCATCTTTAAAGCTCGTTAATTCAGACTGTAAATTCTTCAGGGCACGGACTTTGTGGTTTGATTGTTGCTAAAATATCTTGCGTAGTCCTGATCTGGGCCAAAGTGAAACATAAGCAGGCTTCAGTTCCTCGAGTTTCATTATGAGATCAGAGTCTAAGGGTTCACTAAAAAGCATTACATTTCAGTTTTGTTGATTCAGAGAAAAGTCAGAAGTGACTCATGTATAACTGATGTCTTCCTGAGCGTGCAGAGAGCCTGAAACAATAGATCTAAGAGATGCAAACTGCCCCATTCACTTTTTCTTCAAAATCTGCTGTCTCCCCAAGTAGAATTTTGGTCAGCCTGCAAGAAAAAAATCCACATCATACAGCTAGAGATGCCAGAAAGCCATGTAGGCGTGCCTTGGGCAGTCTTGCATTACTTAATTAAACAGCAATTTAGCATCTTGCATTGAAATGTCTCTTAGCTAAAGATGAGCAACTTCCCAAGCGGCAGTAAGGGTACCATCCTTGTCACTGCTTCTCTTGCTGGCCAAGACAGAAATCACATTGACTTCAGCATGTGCGAGGTCAAACTCCTACTGAATGCGTTAATACACGATGCGTTTCAGACAGTATGAGCTATGGTGGTGTACCTCACAGGTTAGCTTGTAGAACAGCTTTGCTGCAAGTTATGCTGCTTTTTTTTCTTCTCAAAAGAAAAGTTAAGTTCCTACAACATCACTTCTGGTTTTCCCTGTGGGAATCCTGTATCAACCCATGCACTAGGACTCATTAAGATTTTTCATTTCTAAAAGGGAGAGGTTATATTCTTCAGTCATATTTGCCAAGAAAAAACCCCGGTGAAAGTAAAGCAACCACCCTAAGCCTGCAGGACTGCGGGGAAGCCACACTTTATTTCTGATGACTACTGCTTTGCCTTCATATAACCTCCTACTACTAAACCCTGCACAGAGGCTCTGAACCCTGGTGAGCCTTCCGTAGCTTCAGGTTCTATTTTCAGCAGCTGCCTGTACTGATTTGTTCCTGCATGGTGTTGTTCTTGATGCAGAGATGACAAATGAACTTGTACCCACACTAGTTACTACTGATTTGCTGAAGCTGCTGATACAGATGGGTTTGCAGTGCGCTGCCAAACTCTGACCTGGAGCAGCTGCTACCTTGAATTAAAAACAAGCTTTAATGACTTTACAATGCCAAGGCCCAGAGGACCTTGTCATTTATTAACAACCTGGATCAAAAATGACTACTTAAATTGGATCTTATCACAGCATCAACATTATTCTGGTTCATTCGAAATGCTAATGAATGGTTCATTGTTTTAAGCATATAGCAATTATTTTTCTTCTCGGAGCCTAACTGCAGTTACATATCTCTGTCTAGTTAATATCTTCCCAGGAGTGCGGTTTGGACTGTTAATTGCCTTTTGGGAAAGTAACAAGTTGTTATGTATTGCTGTGAAATGTGGCCTCACAAAACATAAGAGTGAAAAAAGTGACAGGCTGGAAGATAATTACAGAGATTGGCTACGTGGATATAGATCTAGCACAGCTCATGCTATGGAACCTCAAACTTAACCCCTCTGGCATAACGTAACACTTTACTAGGAGAAGACAGAGAAAACCGGTATGAATGCCTCTTTTTCATTACCTTTGGAGGTCAGCTGACCTGGAACTATATGTTGTGGTTTCTGGCAATTAAAAACAGAGATGACCAAGGTTAGCATAAAAAAAAAAAATATCTTAGGAATACCTTCAAGTATGCCTTTACACATGAATACAAATCATTTCTCACTTATAAATTTATTTTGACTCATTCTGCCTCAGTGAAAAGCAAAAACCATTATTTTCCTCGCAAAAAAAACTAAGTGGTCAACAGTGGTTATTCTTATCTGTACTGAAACTTCAGAGATTAAAAAAAAACAAAAACAAAAAACAAAATACCAGAAATAAGGCAGAGAATGAAATTCCCACAAACCAGAGAAGGCTGGTTCAATCTGTAATATAACAGGGGAGGTTAGAGACGACTGAAGTTTTCACTTGCAGAATAATACTTTTTAACTGCTGAGGTCACCTGGGCATCATCACCAACGCACACAGTATTGCAAGAGTCAAAAAGAACATCACACGATCATGTTGCTTAATTCACCATCATTTGGAAGGCAAAGGCAGTGATGTGTAATTATTTTTTGTTTTTCTTTCCCCTGCTTTCTAAGCCAATGATGTAATGAGTATGTTTTAGTAGTAGCATAACCCCTGACTCCTATCCTTGAAGCACGCAACTACTGAAACAAGATGCAGAGGCCCCTGAAGTGCTCATGTCTGAATTCATACTAAGTGACGCTGAAAATAAGTTTGAGCTGGAGGAAAAGAGAGCATTTAAGAGCACAGCACTGCTTCTTCAGAAACCTCTCTTTTGCTGACCTTACAGGAAGGTGAAGCAATGCTTTCCTTGAGTCCCTCCTGTGCAGAGCACATGATAACAGAATTTTTTATATAATACTGTATGAAATGTCTGACCCTTGAGGCATAATAATGTACTTAAAATATACTTAACAGTACCCTCTGGCTAAAAAAAGTTTCCAACTTATACGTGAAAAAAATAATAAAATCCATTTGGATGCTTACTTTGACTACGTGCCCAGCATCAATGGCAAAAGTGCTTCTGTTTAGGAAGGATGGTTCAGCCAAAATTCAGCCTGTTTTTCAGGAATGAAGAACTGAAGAAAAAAAATATAATAAAAGCCATACCACATAAATCATCATTCTCCTCTACACTGAAAGTGTTCATGTGTGTGTAAAAACTTACTTTAAGCTAGTAGTTGATAGCACTTCTGCAAATAAAATTTGTCAGTGCTGCTCCCTAATGCTCATCACTGTCTGCTGCTGCGGGTGCAGGAAGACCACACTGGTGGTGACAAAGGCGCAGTAAGAACAGGCCTTGCTGCTATCTCCATCAGCTTTTCAAAGAACTAGACTAGTCATCAACAAGTTTTGACTGTGGTTTGTCTGCTTTTCATTTCCACTACAATGATTATCTATTAATGTAATTTCACAGAGGCAATGGAATCACACCACATTATAAGAGACAAGACAATCAGGAAAAGAATCTGTTTTATAATTATCTACATCCATTAAAAAGGCACCTGAAGTGTTTTGGGGAGAAGTAGGGGAGAAAAAGTTTTCTCTCCCAGACTGAAATGAAACATACAAAGTTTACAGAGGGCTGAATTAACAAAACAAACCTGAGAAGGGGGCTATCTTCTCCTCCACCTGATGTTACTAGTTATTACTAGAGCTTGGGGGCTGAGCCAGTGTTTTTACAGCAGTTCTTCAAGAACACAAACAGGCCAAGGCCCCTTCCCCCATTTTTACAAGAAATATGCTGAAAACTTGCATCAGGCAAACACCGTTTCTTAGTAAACATAGCTGTAACCTTTAAGACAGATTTTCTGCAGCTGGCTTTAAAGCTCACAAGCACAAAGCTGCAGGTACAATCTGTAGATGACAGAACATAACCACCTCGCTCCATGTGGCTGCGTGCAGCTACCAAAGGGCAGATTTTTGATCCAAGCCTAACAGATGTACACTCTGAACAGCAAATTGAACCAGGGCCAATGAAAAACAAATACACAGAATGCGGGTAATTTGTGGACAACCATTTAGAGAAAAGGCTCCTCTGTCATCCATCTTGACAAATGCACTTTGCATGTACAACTGCAGGAATGGGGCAGGCAAGTCAGCTGTGAGATGTATGCCTCATTTGTTTGAAAAGCTGGCTTTGCCTTTGTTGTTTAGCCTGCAGAGATCAGCGCATATACTAATAACCTTGAAAACTTAGGTCAGCTTCTTGCAAAACAATAAAAACACGCCTTTTTTTTTTCCTCTATTCAAATTAATTTCTGACTATTGATTTCTACTTGCCCTTTGTTTCTCTGATTCTTGGCCAGCTCAACTCGCAAAGTATTACCCCCGAGGCTCAAGCCTTTCAAAGAGGATACAGCACTCTCTGCAGCTGTTTTATCCTTGTAATCGAGAAAAGCCCTGTGCTGCGCTCCCTGCCAATTCACTTTTAAAGGAGTTGCATGGAATTCCCTTAAAGCATATTTCAGCTCGCTCACTCTTACGTTGGGAGGTATGTTCCCCACATACACAGTAGTAATTGTGCCAGATCCCTCTAATCTGGGACTTAAAGAATCACTTTCAACATACTGTTGTCCCGTTTGAGCCGAGCCCATTGCAGCCTGCGGTCTTGTATTTCCAGGCATTGCCTTCGCATTTAACGCCGCTGACTTGTTGGCGTTTGCCAAGTCTGGATGTTCGTCTTGGAGGGTAACATCCTTGCCTGTCTGTTTCTCTTTGTATCGAAGACTCTTAAGGATGGGGATTTTTGCCAGCATCTCATAGCTGACCTAAAAAAGAAGGAAGACAGATACAATTATGAGATTTTTCTTCCAGAAAAAGATGACCATCAGGACCCATTTGTACCATAAAAAGAGCGGAACTTTATTATATTGCTGCCATTCGAAGTGCCAGAGCATTCAAAACGTTACTAATTGTTGGCTGGATTCTGAAGATGCTCCCTAAATACACACTGCAGGACAAAAATAAACATTAGTTACTCTTTAAGCAAGCAGTACAATGTGGATCCAGCAGGAAAATCAAAACCAAACTCAGAGCTATGTGATTTTGACATTTATTTATCAGGGCGTTTTCAGATTTGCATTCTCATTGTTATCCCTTAATATTTGCTTTGACCGAGGGCCTGTGCTCCTGCTCTGGCAGAATCTTACATGCCTACAATTCATCAGACCATCAGGCACTTTCATTCTGCAGACCTCCTTGCTTTCTTTTCCCCCCCAAAACAGGATATCCCGTAGGCTGGGTCATACAATGGGGAGGGACCATGGTGTTAGCTTGCAGCTGGGGAGCGTGCCTTGTAGCGGGGCTCCTACGAGTGTGGGCCCAGCTGGAGGCACGTTCTCTGGTTGTGGCACATCACCACAGCCCCTCTCTTGCCATTTGACCTCACACACCACCCGCAGCTACTCATCAGATCCCACACCACTCTGCTGGGTTGGATCACAGAACGGAAGAGTGTCCAAACACTTACTTGGAAACTGTGAACTCTCTGTCCCTCCATCCAGCCCCAGTTCATAAGCAGCTTTTCTGGAAGGGCTCTTCCTCTTGACAGCTGAACCCTATCCATCTCAGGCATGAGATGCCCCAGGCTGCACTCAGTGACTGGCAGGAAACGCAGTGGTTCCCTAGCTAATGTGGTCTAGCTCTTGGCTTGCAGACTGCAGTTGGAAGCGGCAGTAATTCGTACTTGGCTGCTGGACAAGCAGAACATCCATCAACACGAGATCCAATTCTTAAAATTAGGGAGCAAAACAGAGCCTGGGGTAGCGATGCCTGAGCTAGCAGAATCCCAAGCTGGTAGCCCACACAGTGCGAGCAAGCCACTCTCATAGGGTGTTGTGCCCAAGAGTATGAGCCACGACCTCGGCAGGCTGTCCTGGACCAGCACCAGAGTACCCTGGCCAGAATATACCCGCAGGGCTCAGCTCAGAGCCCCCGAACTCCTGGTTCTACAGTTCTGTCAGGGGGAGTTTTGATCTGACTGCACCACAAAGCATCGAAAATTCACAGTTCTCTAGGGAAAGGAACCCAACTCTGACGTGACTGGAGTAAAATTGAAGACAGGGTGGGGGCAATGTTAGGCTTAGGTAACAGGAAAGGCAGTCAGCAGGAGTTCCTTAAATGTTTCCAGGCAGGACTCCTCTTCTGAGGAGCAAACAAGTAAGCTTTACTTCAGGCTGAAATTAAATACATACATTTCCATACAGCCCAGCTCCGCCTTGTTAATATAATATCAAACAGCGGAACAGAGCTAACCATCATGGGCAGAGGCAACCTCCATTCTGCCACGCTGCAGACCCAGAGTCAAGGTGTTTGGGATCAGGCCCTTTAAACAAGCAAACTTTACGGCTGAGAATCATTTCTGTACAAATCTGGCCTGATCTGGCAGTCAGTACAGAGAGGCAAGGACTTCCTCTGGGGCTCTGGGAGCCTCAGCACTCCGAAAGGTACATGCCATTTTCAGATTTTGAAGACTTATTGCTCTGTGGATTCCTGGACTAATTTGTTTTTCTCAGCCAGGAATTCAGACTGCCGGGTTTGAAGGCAAACTCCCCTTCCCTGGGCAATACAACATCAAACCAATGGCTGAAGCCATCTTACTTTGTTTTTACTGGCCAACAATTAGGAACATTTGTTGTCCTCTGTCAAATTTCTATGTGAAACGTAAGCTCTATGCTAATTAAACCAAACAGGAAAAACATTTTTCTATTCTCATGCAACTAATCACTCCTGGACAAAAAGAACAACCTTAACCTATTACCAAGTGTGTGCACGGTTCCTTTCACCCTGAAATTACACTCAGCTCCTAAGGCACAGATGGGGGTTTAGCTAGAAAGAGCAGCGCTACCAAGAGCGAGCCCTCACCCACTTTGCAGATTAAGGGAATCAATGAGCAGGGCCACTCAGAGGACGGATCTGGAACTCCCAGTCTCTCCAGGAGAAACTGAAGGGAAGATTTAGATAATCCAGGGGTCAGCATACTTCCTAAAAGGGAGTTCAACAGGCCAGGCTGCAGCACAGTCTCTCTTCTCATTGGAGTGACCATCAGTTTTGGGTATCTGCCTGGAGCTCCTCTTTCAGGGTCCCTGCAGCCTCAGGAAGATGTAGCTGCAATAGCACGTATGTCTTCAGAAGGACTATGAACTAATTTTCTAGAAGAGCTGAAGTTCTGATCATCAAAAACCACCACAAAGCGAGCCTATCATTACCTGAAATGCAGCCCTGGGAAGGCATACCAGTGAGAAACCTCTAAGCAACAAAGGCAGTTGATTTGGCACTTAAGTTTTTTGGGTAAAAGAAAAAAATATCTGGAAAAAAAACACATTAAACTAGTTCTGATACCGTCAACTGACATCCTTTTGCCACAAAGAGTGACAGAGAATTCATCTTTAAGATTATTTTCCCCGGGGTCTAGGAGAATCTTTCATCTGGGCCAAAGCTTTCAAATCCTTCCCTATTTTTCACTCCTTTTATGTCAAAGAACAGTAGAAAAAACTCAGTTTGGAAATTCAGAATATCATTTCACCACCTTTTTTGGGGTGCAGGGGGTGAGAGACAAAAGGGCAAAAGGGGCAGTGGGTGGCACAGGAGGGGAAAAAACTTGCTCTGCTCTGTTGCAAAATACCAAACAAAAGAACTCCTTTGTGGTAGTACAATGTGTTGCTAATTACGATCACGAAAAAAAAGTTCCTTTTGTCTTGTGAGCTGGGGAGGATTGCAATGATTTATTTCCATGTGGAGAGAGTCCAAAGATATTCCTCCTCTCTTTCAAACAAGCTGCACGTTTCTTGGTCCTGTGCCGGCTGGTCACTCCTCCCTAGCCTTGCTTAGCACTTAGAGCTAAGCCAGGGCGCAGGGGACTTGGGCTCTGCCCCGTGTCTTGTTGATCCTGTTATGCAGACCTGGGCAACCCCAGTGGCAGAAGCTCCTTCCCTTGCTCCCCCTTTCCCTATAAAGTCAGAGCCAAGCCATTTATTGATGTTTGTAAACTTTGTATTGAGTGTTGGGATTTAGATGATTGGCTTTGGCAGCAAAGCCAGCTGAAGAAGTTTCCTATTATCCCTTGACCACCAATTCCCAGGCCGCTTCCACGCTTCAGCCTTCTGGGGTCGGACAACAGAAGTGCTTCTGGGGCTGTGCTATGAACTCAGTAAACTGGAGTGATTCAGGTTAAAAATAACTCCACCAAATGCAATTAATCATTTAACAATCCTGCCTACTCCCTGCCATGGCTGGGAGAGCCTTGGGGAAAGAGGACAGCAGGGTAGATGAATTCTTCTGGCACACAATTACCAGGCTATGGGAAAGGAGCTGAGTAGGGAAATGTGGCCCCTCTCTGACAGAAACCTGAAGAAAACAGACTCTGGGATGCTGCTTGCCAGTAAAAATCTCCCAGTACTTAACCCTGAACATCCACTCTTACGACACCTGGTTTGGTCCCAAAACAACGTAGTGGCAGATGGACTTGTGCAAAGCCTCTGCTGGAACGTCGGGGCTCTCCTCGGCCACTGTTATTCCAGAAGAGCAAACGTAGCCACTTCCAATATTTTGCTGGAGAAAATGAAAGATGTGTTTGTCCTCTGACAGAATGAGTAATGCTGACCCCTGATACAGCGCAGGCCAAGCCAAACACCACTTTGATTTCCCTGGCAGCAAAGGCAGTGCAATTCTGATGTAGGGCCCGTAAGGGAAGGACAGTTATAGATTGGAGAGGATGCTAACTCTGTTATTTAATTCTGCTTCTCATAGCTACCCATCTGGGCACACCAAATGATACAGGAACACGTGGCTCATGGTGGATACAGGTGTTGCTGTCCTGCCCTGGAAGGCTGAGAGCAAGACCAAATGATCTTTAGTAGAGCAGATGTACCAGCGCTTCCAAGTAACGAGGCTGGAAGGCCGAAGTGTTTGCAAGATTCATTTCTGCCCACCCTGGGGGATGCCTGACCCGAGGCTCCTCATAAAGGCCTCCGGAACAGAGCCCCCTTCTCACCTTGTCTCCTTAATCAGTTACTTGTTTCAAGGAGCACTCTGCTCACAGGGGTTTAAAGCACAACGCCAAGACAGCTAGGACGGGCCAGCACAGTCAAACATTTTGTGCAAATGAATGATAAAATGTCCAAATATGTGCACGCAATCCGAGGGCATATTTCTGGGAGCTGGCAGCCCATGAAGTCTGCGAGCGTCCCTCAGGAGAAACTTATGCAACCCACATTTGGAATCCATCAGCACAAACCGAGTCCATGGACTCTGCAGCAAGGGTCAGGTTTGCAAAGGTGTCGAGATGTTTAACCACACGTGGAAGCCTGCCCTGCTCACGCTATCCCTCAAAACAAACCCACCCCAAAAACACAAAACAAAAAGCCCGAGCTAAACCGACATTTTTTTTCCTGATAGCAACAGCATGTCCCTGCTAAAGGTTTTGCCAGCTTGAGTTTGTGATTTTTTTGAGCTCTGAAACAGCATTATTTTACTTTCCAAACATTCTATCACAGACCCAAATCAAAAGCTGTTTGTTGTCAGTGTCTCGCTGCCACTGCATATTAAACTCTTTCAACATCAGACTCACAGGTTCTCCTAGCTCATTTCATTTTGGGAAAAAAGAAAGAAAATCCTACTTCTATAAAATTCCCATCAAAAAAAGTGATTTTTTTTTTTTTTAAAAAAAAAAACAAACAGAAGGAAATGCTTGATAGAATCTAGTGATTTTTCTACCAACTATTCTCATTTCCCTCTTCATGCCCCCAAGTATTTTAATTGGTCTGTACAGTTTCAATTTAAAATAAGCACAGCACAAATAACTTCACAATTGTGACACACATAATTGACAGCGTCGCAGATAAAGATCACAGCTACCCATACAAAATACTAAATGAGAAAGTAAGTTGGTTCATGAATTTAGAGTTCCCAGAAACAATGGGTCGGATTTTCAAGGCAGATGAAGCCAAATAACTCTCCGCTGGTATCCAAATAAAGTTTTCCAGAGTGCTCAGCTCTTAGCGGCTCTTGCTGCCCTCCAAGAGCACTTACACGTTTTTCAAACCCCTCAACTCCAGTGCAGAAAGCTTACCTGTAATGCCCCGGTATTGCCTTTGTAATTTAGATGTGTTTCTAGAGTGCCTAGCACTTGTTTTGATAATTCTTCCCTGTTACTAACACTGTAGCTCTTATACTTCCTTCGAAGTCTTTAAAAATCAGCATTTCTATGACAAAAAACACAGTGTGTAATTATTTGCACCTGCTCCCTTACTTGACTCACTACTTCCTTCCTACACAGCACGGAAGGACCACAAACACTCCAAGAAAACACAGTGCCTCTCTGAGCACAGAAACCTAGCCTGGAGATACGCATTTTGTTTACTCTGCAGGTACCCTTTTACCTCATTATGAGCTGAAAACAGAGGGTACCTATTAGTGGCTATTTATCCTAACAGCTTTAGGAAAGCACATCCTTTACAACAATTCTTAGCAGTAATCCGGTGTTTGCAAACACCTTTAATTCATTTTGTAAGTCATTGTCTTGGCTTGATCCAGTGAAGGATGAATTTTCTTTGCAATGTATTTTACACATCGCCCACCTTAAAGCAGTTAAGCTACTTTCTGTTGACAAAACACCATATTCAGAAGTGGGGTATTTATTTACTGACAACCTCTTGATTCGCTTGGTTTTGCAGAGAAGAACAGGAATGCAATAGCAAAACCAGGATTTGAAGGAGGAAAAGGATGTAGAGAAAAGGATGAGAAAATAATGCAGAAGCATCCAGATAAAGCTGATGGACAAACAATTAAATAGCCCTAACTAAATCCTACCTTTTTAACAACCTGACAATTAACTAGACCTCCCACCTCCAAGACCCTCTGTGCAGCAGTCGATCACAGTTACCTCCACAGCCACAAACAACATATATACAAGGCGCTCGGTTCCCTGTGAAAAAAATAATGTTAAGTTCTTTCTTCATACAGACAACATTTTGCTGTTGTCTCAGAATAACAGAAACATAATTATCCCCACTGACTAGTGTTCTCCAATATTATCTAGCCAACACAAGCTCTGAAGCTGTTTTATATCTTAAATTAACTTAAAGCTCAGTCGTGTAAAGAGCTCTGTTCTCAGAGAGAGCTGTGAAAAATTCAGTGAGAGCTGTATTTTTCAGACATCACTAACGCAGAGATTACTATAGAAAAAAGTTTCACTACGACACACAGAGTGGCTGAAGTCAATGTGGTGCAGCCGTTAGATAAAACTCTACTAAGCATCTCCTCAAGTTTTAGATACAAAAGGTTGTGACGATTACTTTGTAAGCTTCTGAGCAACATTCTGTACCACCAATCTTGACTTTTTCTTTGCAAAGCAAAGAAATGCAAAGGAAAGGTTGAATTTGCTAAATTGCTTGGGGACTGACTTGACTTTCTATCAGTGGCAAAAGCCACACGAAAGATTCAAGGGCCCCTGCAAGAGACTGTGCCCCAGACCCTTAAAAATGTTGCTAGCAAATGGCAGGAGATGGGAGGTGGGTGGGGAAGCATTAGCAAGGCCGCTTACTGAGACTGGTCTGACACTAAGAGAGACAGACTATAATCAAAAATATGTTGGCAAGATGGATGGAGCACAAAGGGTAGGCCTTCAAAACAATTACATTCAGTAATACCCTAAAAATTATAATACAAAAATAATTCAATGGAAAAAATGCACTAGAACAGAGAAAGCTTTTATTTATTTAATTTTAACCTCAAATCCTCAACCACAGTCAGGGTAAACCACTCTCTCACCATAAGAATAAAAATAGTACTGGCTAGAGCTGTTTGTTGTAGATACATTACCTTAACAAATGAATCTTTTTACTTTGTTAACCACTTGCCAAACGACTGATTGCCCTAAAAGTATTCACCAGTATTTCTCCAGAGCTTTCTGCAAAAAAAAAGGGTACGCTATGCCTCATTTTAGGCATTTATACTGCTACCCAGTCATGCGGGATTAGGTCTTCTCCCCAACCGGATGGCTTTTGGAATGAAAATCTAATGACAAAGAAAACGTTTTGCCAGAATGCATTTCTAGCAGAATAATTTCCTAAATGCTTTTCCAAAACCATTTTTGAAGCCACTGAAGTTTCTGACAATCTCCAGAAAAATAAAAAACAAGACAAAAAACAACTCCAAACCCATAATACAATGATTGTCAATAAATAATGATACGTGACTTAAAGCAGTATTAAGTCACTGTTCCTCCACCTGGTATGAGCTCCGGTTACAGATTCACCTGGCCCCTGGAAGCCAACCCCATACATTCGCTATGTAAACAGCGATGTACCAGCCACTAAGTCATGCTTTTCTTTTAGAACTGGAGCAGCATGTATTCCACCCATTCCACACAGTCTAATGCCATAAAGTTGTCTCCAAAGTACTGCCTTCATAAATTGAACACAGGCAGTTTTATTAAGCACTCCAGAATTAGCTATAAAACAAGATGGAGAAGTCCCTCATCTTACATAAGCTGTTATACTGAAACAACTACAAAAAATGATGTCTTTCTTAAAACTCCATGAGCGACGTTTTTGGCACCTCTCACCCTATAATTCATTTGATACCGTGACTTCAGCTTCAATAATATACTTCATCACTATCACCATCTACAAACCACTGAACATTTATGCTGTATTTTTGTTTCATCTAACAAACACATTTGCTCCTTTTCCAAGTATTTCCAAAGTAACAAATGTGTTTATATGTGATTTTCCCTACGGGAGTAAAAATGGGGAACTTATCAACAGAATGGTGGTACCAGAAAGCCATTGTTAACAGAGGTAACTTGCCTTATGCCATATTATTCCCTGTGGTTTTGGTCGTTTGCAGTTAGTCTTGATAGTTCTTGTTGGTGTGAGTATATAATCAACAGTTAAATCATGATCATCAAGAAGCTCTTCTGCTATGTCAAGCACCTACAAGAAGCAAGAGATTTATTAAAAACAAATTCATTAAAATTGTGCATAATTCCTGATGTGTTGTAACATATGCAAATCTACTGGTGACCCTGGAAACAAAGTAAAGGTGCTACCCCCAAATCATTCCAAGTCTCTTCTTCAAGTGCAACATTCAGCAGCACACAGTTCCAAGTTGTCACTTCAGAGCAGGTATTTTATCTTACCTGGCAGTCATGCACAATAGTAACTACAGGTGTCTCCTCCTTCACTGCTCCCATGGACACCATCATTGCATATTCCATGTCTGCATAACCTTCACCTTTTCCAATTCTCCAGCCTAAAACACACAAAAGCAAAAGGTGATAGCAGACACAAACAGCATGGAAAGAATGGTAACTGTCAAAAGCATGTGCTTAAACTAAGCACTCTGCAACAGATAAACCAAGCACAGAGTTATAACCTGGCAAGAATTCAGATCGACATCTTTCATAGAATGCAACTTTACTTGGAAGTAAAACTGAAATTAAAATTAAACATTAGTTTCAACAAACACTTGGAAGATGCCAGGATCTTCCCACTGAGAATAAACCAAATCCAACCCAATTCGGTTAACGCAGCAACCTACTTACCCACTGTAATTAGAACCACCTACTCACATCAAGCAGTTTAACTTCATGTAAGTAAAGAAGAATCTGGGTTACATACAAAGTGCATTTTATTTTTGGGCAATGGGTGAAGTCAACAGATACTTTTTCACCACCAGAGGTTCTTCAAAAGACAAGAAAATGCAAAATCTGATACCCATATAGGTACTGAATCAGCAGCTGCAACACCCATAATTTTATACACCCTGTTAGAGCAGTCCAGGTCTCTGAACACGTTGGTCTCCCTGCTTCCTTTAAAAGAAAAAAGAAAAGCTTGCCTAAATAGTTCTACTGAAGGCCAGAACAGTGGCCTGCGTGCTCTAAACCACACTGCTGCCTGCCCATCAAGTCCTGGTGGCATTGTTGTAAACCAGGCATTGAATCTTCCTGCTTGGACTGCGATCAGTGATTTGACACACAGAAAAGACAAAACTTAAGGCCACAATTAAGCTGCAAGGAGATTTTCAGGTCTGTCAAAATGAAGATGTAACACTGTGAATCACAACCTTCACACCCTCCTCCTAGAAAGCTTACAGGGCTTTATCTTACCTTTTTCTGAGACAGCCACTGATCCTACAACAACCAAGTCCACTCGTACTTTCCCATCAAGACCTACAGGCACACTGTATTCTTTTATACCCTGCAAGAAAAACATAGCTTTAGGTTCACACAGTGCAGAGTCTTCCAAGCAGTGAGGCTGAAACCCAGAGTATTTTGATAAATCCAAGTGACTCACCATGTTTCTAAGTGTTTCTTCCATGTATAGCCAAGTTGTAAATGTCTGGAAAGGGATTCCCTCTGGGGAATCCTAGAATACATTTTCTACTACAGTGACAAGGATTCTGGCACACTTCAGGGAGAGCTAAGGGAGGTGGGCCGTTTTCTAAACAAGGTTGCTTATTTAGGATCAAAACCTCGTATTTGAAACCCTTGATTCAGCGTCTATTTCTGAAAATGAGGGCAAATTAAACTTACCCTACTACTCCTACTAAGTGAAAGTCATAAGATAGATTCATGTTCATGAGCAACGCCAGAGCACTACAGATTCTTAAATTAGCTCTCACATACAAATCACAAGGTTAATTTAGACAGACAGCTACATCCTGAAGATGTTAAACTGTACCCAAAATGCACAACAAGGTACAGATGCTGGATTACTCTCCTTTTCACACTGTATACACGGCACTGCCAGCATCTCCAGACCCAAATCTTTAAAAGCACATTCCCAAGCTGCCTACGTGTTCCCTGAGACTGCATTCCTCAGCACTTTGCTGTGTGATCATTATTCAAGATGTGCCCCTGCCAAGCTAAGCCATCTTTACCCAAACTTCCTAACTACAACACTGATGAACAGAAAAACACGTTATTCCTGACAAGTGAAGAAAAACCTTACATAGCCCTGCCAACCTTCCTTAATTCATCTTGCCCCCTTACCCCTTCAGGCTCCCCTCTAAAGGACACATCCTAATAAAATTCTGTCCAGAGCTGCAGATATTAAAAACAAAGCTTTATTTTAGCTTTCAAACATCAGATATTTAGAACTGAAAGATATCTTGGTATTCATTCACTCTTAAGACATGTGTACAGCATAGCAAATCCTCTTCATACCAATTCAACCTTGTGCTAAGTTAATCCTCACAATTAAAAAACAAACAAACATTTTCAGGGTGAAGCACAGAACCTAAAAGATTGGTCATTTTTGTATGACCCTAATTAATAAGGCTCACTATCCACTTCACAGCAGCGTGCCAAGACCAGTTTGCACAGTGCTTTGTCAATATAAACTAATAGCATTTATTCATTAGTAAACCTATCCGGGGAAGGAACAGACGTGGTAGTAAGATCCTGTATCAGACACGAGGCCTGAAGCAGGTCAGAAGAAAGATCCCTTTCAAAAACGGCTCTTCAACCCTGAAAAGCTTAATTAATGACCTTAACAGAACTTCCAACAAAGTAGTAGCCAAAGGCTACTAATTACCATCCACTTACAATCCTCAGTTGTATACTACATTAATCTAGAGCTTTATTTCCTTTAGCATGAGATAAAGAAGGGAATAAAGCTATATAAAACTATATAGCAGAACTATTCCTTTTGTAAAAGTTAATTCATCACACCAAACGATGCACGTAAACCACTACAGGTTTCTCTGCCAAGTGACTTTAGCCCTACAGTCTGACATTTTAACACCAGAGGGCAGCAACGCACCACGTTTCAGAGAAAACCCCTACATACCCACTGCATACACATTATTTTATACCATCGAGACCAAACACAGAATTAATGTTTCTTTACACTTAAGACTGTAGAAGAACCGATCTGTCCTACTGAGTAACTCCTAATATTTTATTGACCAGATGAGGCAAAAACCGTAAACGCTAGAATACTCCTTCCAGGGTTTACTAGCTTAAAACTGCAAAAATGAAGGAGTAATATTTATTAGAAGCTTAAAGATGCAAACCACCTATGGAAGTTGTTCATAATGTTCCAGAAAGCATTCACAAAATATACTGTCCTATTAATAAATTAAACAGATATGAAAAAAATAGATTGCATCATGACTTAAGCGCTGCCAAAAGATTATTCCTGGTGCATGTGTACACAAAACCAGGAGCAGCATACTAACAGGACAAGCTGTCAGGCAGCATCTGGTATTCCAACTTTACGTTAGACTGTCATAACACAACACTCCTCCACATGTTAATTCAGGCTTTGCCCATTTTGTGTCCCTACTTGAGACGTAGCACATATCCGCAGGATCTCCTTGGTGGCACCTGAGGGTGGAACAATCCTATTGAACAGGCCACTTCTCAGCCGCGGGGTGGGAACCAACAAAGTCTTCCTTGCCTGTGAAACAAAAGGAGTTACCACGTTAGAATGAGGCGGGCTCGTTTTACACCAGAGAAACATTTTTACTGTCCCATAGATCTCCATGTGGCCAGTCATCTTATTTGCTATGAGTCGTTAGCATCGGTGACCGTGTAGTGGTTGTAGAGGAATCCTCTCCACTACAGCTTCAGACAAGGAACTATTTAAATAACAGAGGGCAAGAGATGCCTGTTGGTCTAAAGTATGCATGCACAAATAAGCTACTCACGATAACAAGCTAGCAAACAGTCATAGGTCTGACGTACGTCTGTCACACATGCATCCTGTGATAAATGTACGGCAATTTGAGGCAAGGCCACCTTACATGTTTCTGGGGATTACACCACAAAACCATGGGAACAGCTGCTGGTCCACAGAATTGTACTACTTTAGCAAAACTCTATCTGCACCTTGGTAGTTTGCCCAAAAGGCAAGGAAATGCTGTCATGAGCAGCCCTGTGGAGTTCAGGACTGGTAAATGGCAGGAAAAATGGCAGGAGTTGGCCACGAAGTGCTGCCAAGCACCGCACCGTTCTCCTACTCTCCTCTTCCTCCTCCTCAGGGGTGCAAAGGCACTCGGTTACCTGCAGTGTGGCCAGCCGAACACCTTCCAAAGGCTTATCAGGATCCACTTTGATCACACTTGCTCTGCTGAACGCATCGAGCTCTTTAATAGAGCAGCAAGCCTGGTGGGACCCCTGTGTGAAGAAAGGAATTGGGAGAGAAGGGAATGCATTCACTTACTTCTAGTGTTAGAAAGCGAGCATTCTTCTGGGGAGCATCGGGATTTATTTTTACAGTACTGGCGGCTTTGAACTCCTGTAAAGCCAGAAGCCTTGTCGCAGCATGAGAGGCACCCTGTTTTCATAAAATAACCGTGCATCACTAAGGAGTTCAAAGCAGAGCGGGGAAATTTTTACTCTTTCATCCTGTAGAGACACTAACTTCCCCAGATTTTAAACACGAGGGACACACTGCTAATTTTGTGATCTTCTCTACGGGAAGGAAACGCATACCAACAGTGGCTGAAGGCTCGACTAACATCTTGCAGGCCACGGAAAAAAAAAAAGGGGGATCTGGGTATGCTCACTTTGCCTAAGTTGACCCTGTTCACACCTGACTCAAAGTTGGAGGGCAATTTCCCTTTTTAGTCAATGAGCACAAACAGGTTCCTTTAAACACGAGAAACAGAGGCTGGTTTTGGATGAACTGCTTTCGGGATGAGTCTCTCTTTGCAGTGACTATATTGAGCTCAAGAAATTAAGTTATTAGAGTGGGTGTGAAAACCTGGTGAAGCACGAACAAAACGCAGTGCGCGCCTGCTATGGCGTGTCTGTGGGAGATCACGGAATGCCTCGTGCTGGAAGGGACCTCAAAGATCACCCAGTCCCAACCCCCTGCAATGGGCAGGGACACCACCCACTGGATCAGGCTGGCCAAGGCCCCATTCAGCCTGGCCTTGGGCACCTCCAGGGATGGGGCAGCCACATCCTCCGGGCAACCTGTTCCAGAGCCTCACCACCCTTACAGTGCAGAATTTCCTCCTAACGCCTAGTATGACTCTCTTCTCTTTCAGTTTAAGACCATTCCCCCTCGTCTTATCACTACCTACCCAAGCAGAGCCCCTTCCCATCTTTTTTTTTTTAGCCCTTTTAGTACTGAAAGGCTGCAGCAAGGTCTCCACAGATGCATCCTTCCTGCAGGCTGTACACCCCCGGGCCTTTCCTCACAGGGGCGCACACCAGGCACGGCAGAGCTTTGCATTTGTGGGCCTGCAGCACACCAGAGATGCACGGGGCGGTGTTCCCAGCTCTCTGCCACCACCTCCCCCATCCCCCCGTACCTTGAAGTTGGGGATGCGGCCGTGCACGGGCCGGGGTCTCTCGGCCAGGCCGCTGCTCTCCAGGTATCCCCACACCAGCTCCCGGACGCCGCCCTTGGTAGTCCCTGAGGGGACGGGAGGCAGCGCTCAGCCCCTCCATCCCCTCAGCCCAACGGTAACCCCCCCCCAGCAGTCGCTCTCACGCCCCCCCCCATGACGTAGCGCCCCCCGCCGTGACGTCACGCCACCCCCCACGCCGTGACGTCACGCCCCCGGCCCCGCCCCCCGCCGCTCACCCACGCGCGGCCCCGCGCCCCCCTGCATGGCGGCGAGAGCCGCCCAAGGGCGGGGCTTCCGGGTCCGGCCTGGCTCCGCCCACCTCTCCGGGAGGCTACGGCGGAGCGCAGGGGACAAAAAAGGGCGAGGGCGAAGGGGAAATGGGGGGGGAATGGGGAGTGAATGGGAATAGGAATGGGAATGGGAACAGGAATAGGAATAGGAATAGGAATAGGAATAGGAATAGGAATAGGAATAGGAATAGGAATAGGAATAGGAATAGGAATAGGAATAGGAATAGGAATAGGAATAGGAATGAACACCCCAAAGAGAAGCCGCTGCTCCCGCCATAGCCCCTTCTGCAGTGCCACACGCTGTGAGGAAAACCCCAAGCCTAACCCAGGGGCCTTTCCACAAGTCATGCCCCAAAATCCCGGCGATGTTCTCGTGCTTTGCCAGCCCCTGAGGGGCCGTGTTTTGACATAAAGTTCAGAGCAGGAATCAGGGAGAGCTGCTGTGTGGAAACAGAGCGCGGCACAGCCCCCAAGGATCCCATAGCCTTCCTTTAAGTCACATGTTATACCTGGAAAAAGCACGCTTTTCATAAAATAAACTCCCAAATCAATTATTTAATCAATTATTTTTCCATTTAAAGTCATCCAGCCATAAATCCAGCCTTTACGTGGGATCCCAGGTCCGCCAGCTCCCACCAAGCACACTTCTTGCCCACATTTAATGGGATGGCAAACGATTCATTCGCCCGATTTATTATTTATGGGACGGACGCATTCCCCACGCACCCCGAGGAGAGCAGAGCGGGACAGGAGGGCCGTGGGAGCGACGAGCCATGGCTTTGTCCTAAAGCCTGTCAGGGAAGGGGGGACATGGCTCTGGGTCTGGGTTTCTGCTCTGCTCGGCTCGGGTGCTGCCGATACATGGCCACGGCCGGAGCTGGCTGTTTGTTGCTCTGCCAGCCAAAAAAGCGGAACAAATTAGGATGCTCTTCTCTGAATAGTTGCAGATGTATCGCCGGGCAGATGCAAGCGCATTTTCCTTCTGGGGCTGCTGTCGGTTGCCGAGCTGTTTTTTTCACAGTGCAAAGCAAAGGCCACGGCTCCGCTGGGCCCGGGAGCCTTTCCCCCTCCAACTATGTGTTTTTCAAGCTCAGACCGATACTGTGGACGACAGCTAAACGTTGTGGTGTGCTTTGGGCTTCAGCTTCCCACCGAAACCCCTCGTCAGCATTTGGAGAAAGAACTCGGAGCCCTGGTTCCGCAATGGGGTGCGCTTAGGAAGAGCCTTTTCACTACCTCCAAGTACTGCTGGAGCCAGTGGGAATCCATCCAGGCATAACAGACCACCCATGTGGAGCTGGGCCTAAATGTTTGAAGCTCATTCCTCCACTTCCTACTCACGGAAAACTCCCAGCGACTTTGATATCTCAGCGGGGAGTTCGGGATTGGGCCTTTGGTGAGCAATTTACGGCCTCTGTAAGTCAGCCTCGCAATCTGCGCTGCCGGCAGAGGAAATGGAAGCGTCGTCCTCCTTCCCGGGAGGGCGCAGGGACCTCACGTGGGCTCACCATGCTGGGACACCGGGCGGCATTTAGCTCTCCTCATGTCCATCGGGGCTGCAAGAGCCTGCGCTGTCCGTCTGTCTGCTGTCACCCCAAAATCACCTCGCTGCAGCTCCCGGGATGGATGCGGCTCTGCCACACGCTTCCTCCTCTCCTCTGGGGAATGAGAAGCAAGTGAGAGCAACTGTGTCATGACAATTAATGCAATAGCAATCAGGGGGGCTCAGGTGCTTCCTACAGCTCCCTCCAACCTCCCTGCAGGCCGCTCAGTCCCACACGTGGATTTGGCTTCCCAAAAAGAGGGGTCTGAGTTGGTTCTGCAGCAATCAGGATACTTTGCCCTAGGAATCTGTTGCTGGGTGACATTTTTTTGACCGGTTCAGTTCTCTGCTTTGATTCCACAGCTCTGAAATCCTGTGTGCACCAAATTGCTTTTCCAGGGGATCTTTTTTTTTTTTTTTTTAATGCAGCCTTTCCCATTAGCTCTCACAGCCTCACGTGGCTCACACAGATGTCACTGGGAAGTCCCTTTCTAGCGGGACGCGTACAGGGCCACCAACACCCCGTGTAAATGGAATTAGTCCACTTGAGTTGACTGCATCACTTCTAGATTTCATTTTACAAAACAATAAAAGATGCTAGTCTGTTATTTTTGACCTCTAGAAAGAAGTCAAAAATTGATCCAAGCATTTCATACAAAAGACAAAGTGTAGCTCTTGCTTGCAGCACTCATGGTTTATGAAAAGCCTAGAAAAAGGGAGTGCCTGGGATTACAGACCCCGGGGTGCACTGCGGACAATGCAGAAAGAAACTGCTTGTCCTGCAGCAGTCCTTGCCCTGGAGTACAGACCGAACGTGTAAGGGCAGCCACAGAAAACAGACAAAATCTACCCAAAGATGAATGCTAATCTATGTATGTTCGTTTTTCAGTATTGAAATTAAAAGTCATCTGCAAGTTTTTAAGTCAAGCTGTTTTAATGATAAATTTATTCTTGCAGCGCACTAACTGGGGTACTGGCAATTTGTATTTCTGACCACGGTGAAATGGATATCCATCTGTGAATAAACAGCGTGCGACCAAATCGTTGTGCTTACTGAATAACCCCACAAAGGAGGAATGTTGGGGCTGGTGTCTTGGCCTGGACCAAGCTGCCTGAGCCCAGGAACCTCACCTGCTGCTGCAAATAGCCATGGGGTTTGTGTCAGTCCCCTGGTGCCCTTCCTGGGGTCAGTCCCCAGTACAGAGGTGACACTGGGGTGTGAGTGCACAGCCAGGAGGATCAGTGGGGCTTTGCCAGGGTGATGCCACTCTTTGCACTGCCAAGGGAAAGCTTTCTTTTCCTTTTTCTTTTTCTTTTTTTTCTTTTTCTTTTTCTTTTTTTCTTTTTTTTTTCTCTTTCCTTCTCTTTGTCTCTGTCTTTTTCTTCTTTCTTTCTTTCTTTCTTTCTTTCTTTCTTTCTTTCTTTCTTTC
>NC_048903.1:18305135-18380543 GCF_011077185.1 Oxyura jamaicensis | reverse complement strand
TTCTTTCTTTCTTTCTTTCTTTCTTTCTTTCTTTCTTTCTTTCTTTCCTTTCTTTCTCTCTCTCTCTCTCTCTCTCTTTCTCTCTTTCTCTTTCTCTCTTTCTCTCTTTCTCTTTTACTCCATTTCTTTCTCTTTCTCTCTCTCTTTATTCCTTTCCTTCTTTCCTTCTTTCCTTCTTTTTCCTCTTTCCTTCTTTTCCCCTTCCTCCCTTTCTCTTCTTTCTCTCTCCCCTCCGCCCCTGTCCCACATCCATCCCTTGTTCCTTCTCCATTCCCTTTCCCTCTCACCCTCCCTTCCTCTTTCTCTCTACCCCTCTCTCCCCATCTCCCTCACCCCAAACCCTTCTTCCCCCTCTCCTTCCTCCCCATCCCTCACCCTCCGGCTCCTCTCCCGGAGCACAGCTCCGGCTCCCACGGGCAGCCGGTGCCGGTGCGGTGCTGGACGGCCGGTGCAGAGCCCCCGGTGCCCCCTGGGGGGCAGCACACGCCGCGCAGTGCTCCCGCCGGGCAGGTGAGCGCCCGCCGGCACCGGGCAGCGCCGAGCACCGGCACCGGGCAGCGCCGGCACTGGGCGGCGGGGCCGGGCCGGAGGGAACCGGGCTGGGAAAATTCCCCGACGGGCGGCACCGTCGGGGCTGAGGCTCTCGGCTCCGGGACAAAAAGGCAAAGAAAAGAATTGGGAGGCAAAACCGGGGGGAGCTTAACTCGGGCAAACGGCGCTTGCCGGAGCCCGGGAGGGGGGGAAAGAAGAAAAAAGGGCCATGCCCGGGGGGCGAGTGCTTGCCCCTGCCTGGTGCCTGCAGGGATTCCTCTCTTCTCTCCCCCCCTTTCGGAAGCATTTTTTTTTTTTTTGTAACGCTTTTTCTTTTTTTTTAAATTATTTTTCTTTTTATTTTTTTTTCTTCCCCGCGGTTGAAGTTCGGGTTTTTGTGAGCTTGTTGTTAGTCTCTCTAAAGTTCCCAGCTGCAGCGAGCAAAGCCCCGCGGCTGCTCCTCGGTTTTCTGTAGCAATTCACCTCGGGGTAAAGTTTTCAGCTGAGGAGAGGTAAGATTCAACCCAGCTTATTTCTCGAGAGCGGAGCAGGCTTCTAGGAAGGGACAGCTCTAGGACGCCGCAGGACGGGGTTGCTTTGGTCAAGCTTTTGCAGTTAAAAATTGCTGGCTTTTAAAAAGTGGCATTGTTTAAAAAAACCCGGGTGCTTATGTATGCTTAGAAAACGCCCCAGTTTTTTATGAGAACTATGATTTCTTTGAAAACCGAAGATGAAAATGTGAAGTCGTTCGCAAATTATTCCAGAAAAAAAAAAAAAAAGTTGTCTCGTTAGTCGTAGATTAACAGAAAAATATAAGCAGATCTCGCAGAATTTAGTATTTCTTTCCCCCAAAAAATCTCTTGTACGTTTGCGCAGTTGATGAAAGCCTCCGGCTAAATTTCCGTTTATTTCCATCAAAATTGAATAACAATTTCGAAGCGCCCGACGAAAACTTCCCGAACCCTTTCCCGTCGCGGAAAAATATTAGCGGTACCTCCTTGCAGGGGAGCTCTCCCTGATTTTTTATTTTTTATTTTTTGGCAATCGCAAAAATCCTTTCCTTTGGTACGAAAAAAGTCGCCGACAATCGCCGGCCCCGCAGCGTTCCCACGGCCGCAGCCGGCTGCGGTCTCGCCCCGTCCGCGGTGGCTGGAAGCGGGACAGGGACATTTCAGCCAGCAAAATCCGTCTCTGGCTTTGGGGGGGAAAAAAACAAACTATTTTTTAAAGCCTCACGGTGCCCCACAGATCGCAAGGAGGGAAAGGCGGAATTACAGGGCGAGAAAGAAAAATAAAATAAAATAATAAAAAAATCCCCAGAAATCGGCTCAGGAGCAACCGGGCTGGGAGAAGCACAGGGAAGGAGCCCCGCCGAGGTGTCAGCGAATTCACTCCGGTCTCATCTGCTCCCTCCGGGCTCGAATCGATTTTGCAGTGACTATTTTCGTGGCCGAGGAGGGAGGGGGGAACTGGCTCTTTCCCACCTTCATGTCTCCTCTCGGTCAGCCCGGGGCACCTCGCAGCAGCAACCCCAAGCACCCGAGTTTACACTTGGCCACCATGCGTCCCTAATTGTCCCTCTCTGATTGCCTCTAATGAAATCATTAGAGAAAGGCAGAGGGGCGGATTTCACATGCACAAGAAAATCCGCCTCAACGGCCGGAACGAAAAAAGCCACCTAAGAGCACTGGAAAAACTAAAATCCCCCCTCAAAGTGTCCCGGAGAGGCTGGGGAACCTCTGAGCCCCCAGGGACGAGGCCCGGGGGGCATCGGACCGGGAGCGGGGGGCAAAGAGGGGACAAAGCGGGGACAACCCGGGGGCCGCGTCCCTTCGCTGCCGCCACCGGGGAGGGAACCGGCGGCCTTCGGCGGATCGAGGCGGGGAGCCACGGGGCTATTTCACAGCGAACAAATCAATCGAGGCAGGGGCAGAGCCGGCCGGCACGGAGCGCGACGAAGTGGGATGCCCAACCGCGGTCCTGGGGAGCCACGGGGCTGGAAATGGGCTTAAAAGTTAAAAAAAAATGGGCTGGTGGAGTGCGGGCGGAGGGCGAGCAGGGAGCCAAACGGGGACCCTTGTAATGAAATAATAATAAATAGTAATAACAGTAGCAATAAAAGGTTAATACATAAATAAATATATATCAATAAGAACAAATTATTTTAATAAGAATGAAACATTTTATTAAGAATAAAGATACTTTAATAAGAAATAAATTAAAAAATAAATAAATAAAAAGGGGGGAAAACCTCTATCTATAGGTTTGGATATATGGATTAAAGCACGGCCAGGGTGGCCGCGCGCGTGGGTGCGCGCGCCCGCGCGCCATGCCCGGCGCGCCACCGCATCCCGGGGCCGCCCTCCCATTGGCTGCGGCGGCGGCGGCGCGGCACGCCATTGGCGGGCGGCGGCGGCGCGGGGCGGGGCGAGCGGGGAGTAAAAGCGCGGCGGCGGCGGGCCGGGGTTTGAACGCTGCGCAGCGCGGCCGGGAGCTCGGCGGCTCCGCGCACCCCTCGCCGCCCGCCGGGAGCCGCCGCTGCTGCTGCTGGCTCCGGGAAGAGTTCGGGCGGTTTGGTTGTCAGCAGAACTGGGTTTCCGCAAGGCTGCTTTTTCTTTCTTTTCTTTTTCTTTTTTTTTTCTTTTTCTTTTTTTTTTTCTCCATTTTTTAATTTTTTAAGATTTTTTTAAATTTGATTTTTTTTTTTTTTTCCCGCGAGAATATCGTATTTCCCCTCCCCTCCCGTCGGCATCCCTCTCCGCAGCAGTGCTTGCTGCCGCCGCGGGGCACGGCTAGGTGTGTAGGTCAGAATCACAGTCATAAAGAGGGAGGGAGAGGCCGCCAGAGACCACCCTGCCCCCGGCGACCCGAAGGATGCTGCTGCGGCGCCGCTGCTAGAGGACACGCTGGGATTCAGCTCGTGTCCGGGACTCGCTCTCTCCCTCTCTCCCCTCTTTCTTGCTCCGCAGAGGGGTCCCCGCTGAGGGTGAGGCCCTTCCACCCGCGCCCCTCTTCCTCCTCCTCCTCTCCCCCGCGGCTCCGCTCCCCGCGGGCAGCCCTCTCCATGATGCAGGCTCGCTACTCCGTCTCGGACCCCAACACCCTGGGAGTGGTGCCCTATTTGAGCGAGCAGAACTACTACCGGACGGCGGGGACGTACGGCGGCATGGGCAACCCCATGAGCGTCTATTCGGGCCACGCCGAGCAGTACGCGGCGGGCATGGGGCGCTCCTACGGGCCCTACCACCCGCACCAGCCCGCAGCCCCCAAGGACCTGGTGAAGCCGCCCTACAGCTACATCGCCCTCATCACCATGGCCATCCAGAACGCCCCCGACAAGAAGATCACGCTCAATGGGATTTACCAGTTCATCATGGACCGCTTCCCCTTCTACCGCGAGAACAAACAGGGCTGGCAGAATAGCATCCGCCACAACCTCTCGCTCAACGAGTGCTTCGTCAAGGTGCCCCGCGACGACAAGAAGCCGGGGAAGGGCAGCTACTGGACCCTGGACCCCGACTCCTACAACATGTTCGAGAACGGCAGCTTCCTGCGCCGCCGGCGCCGCTTCAAGAAGAAGGACGTGTCCAAGGAGAAGGAGGAGGCCCGCGAGAGGCTGCTGAAGGAGCAGCCCAAACCCCCCGGGCTGCCCGGCTCCGAGCTCCCCAAGGAAGCCTCCTCCTCCTCTTCCTCTGCCTCGGCTCCGGCCTCCGAGAAGAAAGTGGTGATCAAGAGCGAGACGGCATCGCCGGAGCTGCCGGTGATCACCAAGGTGGAGACGCTGAGCCCGGCCAGCGGCGGGGCCCTGCGGGACAGCCCCCGCAGCGCCGCCTCGCCTCCCGCCGCCTCCCCCGAAGGCTCCCTGCCCGAACATCACCCCGCCGGCAACGGGCTGCCGGGGGGTTTCAGCGTGGAGAACATCATGACCCTGCGGACTTCCCCCCCGGGGGATCTGAGCCCGGTGAGTGCCGCCTCGGGCCGGACGGGGGCCGCAATGCCGCTGGGCTACCCGCCGTCGGGGCAGCCGTCGGGTTACAGCGCGGCGTGCAGCCAGGCGCTGGACGCTAGTGGGAGCTACCACTGCAGCATGAGGGCCATGAGCCTGTACAGCGGCGAGAGGCCGGGCCACATGTGCGTGCCCCCGGCGCCGCTGGAGGAAGGCCTGGCCGAGCACCCCACGGGCGCCCCATCGCCCCTGGGCGCCCTGAGCCTGCCGTCGGGGCAGGAGGGAGCGCTGGGAGCCGGGCATCCCCACGGCGGGGGGGCGGCGCAGCCCGCAGCCTCGTGGTACCTCAATCACGGAGCCGAGCTGAGCCACCTGCCCGGGCACACTTTCGGCACCCAGCAGCAGACTTTTCCCAACGTCCGGGAAATGTTCACGTCGCACCGGCTCGGCATGGAGAGCGCCTCGCTCAGCGAGCACCAGGTGAGCAGCAACTCCGCCTGTCAGCTCCCCTACAGGTCCGCGCCGTCCCTATATCGCCACGCCGCCCCCTATTCCTACGACTGCACTAAGTACTGAGTAGCCACCCCCCCTCCCCCCCTCCAGTTAGGGCAATCCTCACAACAAAAGCCCCCCCCCCGAAAAAAGGGGGAAAAAAAGGGGAAAAAAATCGATAATAACAATTCCCCCCCCAAAATCAAAAATCAGGTGAAATAAAACCACACCAAACCCTTCAGACAGACCTCACAGCCTCGCCGTGGACCTGCGAGCCACAGAGTTGGGAGATCCCAAGCCCCCCTTCCTCCCCCCCTCCCCCCCCCTGGGGGGTACAGAAATGCCAGTAAATTTTACTTGAAAGGGGGATCTCTCCTAAAAAAATAAAATTAAAAAAATAAACAAATTCTATATATATATGTCTATCTAAACAAAGTGGCAAATTTTATATGCTAAAGTATAGGGGGTCTCAGAAAATAAGTTATGGACCAATATCGCAACGACCATTTATACGATTTTAAAGAAAAAAGTATATAAATATATATATATAAATATATGTCCTGGGTATTTTTTAAGTTCTTTGTGCTGTAAAAAATGTGTGGATTTCTAATCAGGCTAATTTTCAGAGCCATTAATATAATATTTAAAGTTGAGTTCACTGGATTATTTTTGTCGTGCCCAACGATTCCTAACTTCCAAATTAATGACAAGTGATTTCTTCTTCTCTGTACAATTATGCAATAGAGTTTCTTTCGTTTTAGAGCTCTTCTTTGCGCAAGACGAGGAAATAATTTATTTTTTGCTGGTGGATTTTTTGAAAGAAAAAGACAAAGTATCTGATACTTTTTTATTATTATTTACGATGTGTGATGTTTTGTATAATAGATTTCACCTTGACCATTCCTAAGGACTATTTGCTTTAACCTGCTTCAAAGTTCGTTTGTCTTATGTGGTCTTAATTGTTGTACTTACCTTAAAATAAATCCATGCTGTTTTTTCTGCTCCAAGTCTGGCGCTTGTGTGTGTATATACGTGTTTTTTGCAAGTTTTCTCCCTCCACCTTTCCTTCACGCAGAAAAACGTGGCACTCGTTGTTTTTTTTTTTTTTTTTTTTTTTTTTTTTCCCTCCAAACCAAGTCCTTTTCCTGCAGTCCGAGGGCTCGTTCCGATTATTTTGGGGGCTGTTGGGTGCTGTGGGGCCGCTCTCCCTCCGCCCCAGCCCCTGCAGCGGGGCATTTCCCAGGCCCCAGGAGTTTCGGATGTCTGCCGCTGCCTTTCCTCTTGCCCTGTCCCCGCAACCTAGGCCTGGGTTCCGCTTTGTAGCTGCTTCCCCACGGGGGGGCAAAAAAAAAGAAAAAGAAAACCCCAATTCCCCTCTTTTAAGGAAACCCGAAGGGCTGCGATCAGGGGCGGGTGAGAAGAGCTATCGCTTAAACCCCAGTTCGCCGCAGAGTCTAGAAATAATGCGGGAAGTTCATTTAGGAATCGTTTTACAGCTTTTAAATCCCCTCCCGTCTGAAGGTTTGCATGGGTTTGACCTTCCCTTTATCTACCTAAGCCGCTTTTAGGGTCGGCTTTTTTTTTTTTTTTTACCCCCCCCACCCCCCTACCCCAGAACCAACCTGTTAAAGCAACTTCAGCCGGGAGGCAGCGATGCTAACGGCATGCTGCTGGCTTCAGAGGGGAAAAACTCCTTTTCTTTACAAGGGGTTGCAAGCCCGGCTCCTTGCCCGGCTGCCGGGGCCGCTTTCCCTTTTCCCCCCTCTGCCACCCCCCTGTCCCGTGTCGCCGTGGCCGGGTCGTGGAGCCCTTCTGCTCGCAGGAGGCTGTTAAAATGGATGACATAAATTGAGTTTGATCGGGTACATTTCGCATGCGCTGGAAAGCTGGCAAAAGGCACAGAAACTCTCGGTTTGAAATGAGAAAAAATGTCCGACACTCACTTGATCTGTATTTTAAGGAACATTCTTGTAAAACTCTTGCCCTTTTTCCTGGCTCTCAGAGGGTAGTCTATTTTTTTTTTTTTTTTTTTTTTTTTTTTATTAATAGCAACAAAATCCAAAGAGCTATTTTAAAGAGGAAGAAGGTAAAAAAAAATAATAATAACAAAAATATAAAGCGGGGGAGATGTCTTCCCCGGCTTCAACCCTCTTTCCCCGCAGGCTGGGGAGCAGCGGATGGGGGCCTGCCCTGCTCTGTCCTACCCCCCCCCCCCCCCGTGCTGCTGCTGGACAGTTCCTGGGGGACACGGAGGGGCCGCAACAGGGTTTGGGGGTCCCCTTTTACCCCCGACGGGTTTGGTTTTACTGCCTCTGCCCCGTCCCGGCGAGGGGCAGCCCCGACGGCAGCAGCAGGGAGGGGGGCAACCCCCCCAGCCCAGCCCGTAGCTTCCCCCGGTGCCCCCCGGAGCTCTCTGGGTTTTTCAGGGCGAGCTGTCTTTACACCGCCACTAACAGCCGATGTCGGCAATAACCCTGGAGGGACGTAAAGAGGGGGAGAAGGCTCTGCCCGGTGGGGTGTGCGGTGTTGCCAAGCTCTCTCCCCCTCCCCGCCGTGCTGCCATCCTGGGGCGGCAGGATTTCAGCAGCCTGGCAGAAATAGAAAAGCCCTCTCGGAGGTGCTGAGGGCAAGGAGCCCGGGAGCTTGCTTCCTGCAGGATCAGGCCTTCCCCCAGCCGGGAAGAGCATCCGGGGCAGGGCGGCCTCCCGGCTCCCTTCTCGGAGGAGGCTGGGGGCTCAGGACCCTTTGTGCCCCCCCTGTGTCCTGGGGAGGATGAGGGGGGGGGGGAAATCAGACCTCCTCTGCCCCTTTCTCCGAACCCCTCGCCTTTCCGAGGGGAGCGCTTTTTGGGCTCATTTTGCAGGCGAAACGAGGAGCGCGGGGCTCAGGGATCTTTCCGTGGTTTCATTTGGAAGCTGAGGTATGGGGTTCCATGCCGCGATAGGTGTTTGTCGCGACAGGTGACTTCAGCCCGGGGCAGAGGGGAAGGAAGAAAGGAGGGAGGAAGGCACAGGGCAGCACCTACGGCCTTGTGACGGCCCTGATTCGTCTTTTCCCACCCCAAATAATCCCCCACCACGTCTTTAGGACAACGTTTGCAGCTGAAGCACCCCCAGAGCACCCCACAAGCAGGTTCGGGGGCCAAGCTCAGCCCCAGCAGGGCCAGCTGAAGCTGAAGGTTGCCCCGGGACGGGGCCCAGCGTGGTTCCGGGCAGCGGATGAGGATGGTGGATGGTTTTTTCTTGCTGCTTTGCCATCAGCCTACGGTTTTGCAAACCCTTCTGAGAGCCCAGACAGCTGCGGGGCTCGGGAGGGGAAGGGCCGGCGGTTTCCCAGCTCGTCCCCACGGCTCTACCGGGAATGTCCCCATGCTGGCGGTCACCGTGCCCCGGCCGAGGGCGCCTTTCCCAAGGGCTGCAGGACCCGGTTAAAACTCACTGCCTTTAGGAAAGTCCCCGACCTCTGCACAGGCCCGGGCACGGAGCTGTCTGCCTTCCCTCCACGCCATCCTAAATCCCCTAGAGCTCGGCAGGGCGCCGTGGGAACGAGTCGGACAGGAGCTCTTGGGACAAGGCCTCTAGGTCTTTTGTCACTTTGGAGGGGACTTTGCAGACTCTCCACACCAGGCAGTGAGGGGCCAGGAGATAAAGAAACATACCCCAAGCTGTGCCCATTTCGAGCGACCTTGCAACTGTACAGCCCCGAGCACCCGGGGCGAGGGGTGGGCGCTTGGCTGCGGCTCGGGGCTGCTCTCATCTGTCAGAAGGGGGAAGGGGCTGAGGCAAGGGGCTGGAGCAAGCCGAAAACCTCTGGTAAATCTACGGGGTTTAACCCCTTCCGAAACCGCTCTGCCAAGGGCTGGATGGACCCGGACCCTGCGGCGGGGCGGGCCGCAGAGGGAGTGGGGAGCACTGGTTTATTTATCCCTGTTCCCCACAAGTATGGGCTGCGGAGGGAGTGGGGCGCACTGATTTATCCCCGTTCCCCACTGCTATGGGCCGTGGAGGGAGTGGGGAGCACTGATTTATCCCCGTTCCCCACTGCTATGGGCCGTGGAGAGAGTGGGGAGCACTGATTTATCCCCGTTCCCCCCCGGTATGGGCTATGGGGGGAGTGGGAAGCACTGATTTATCCCCGTTTTCCGCTGCTATATTCTGTGGAGGGAGCGGGGAGCACTGATTTATTTATCCCCCGTTCCCCACCATTATGTGCTGCGGTGGGAGCGGGGAGCACTGATTTATCCCCCGCTCCCCCGGGATCCCCGGGCGGGAGCGCTCCTCGCTGCTGCTTTAAAAGGGGCCTGTCAGCTGGAGAGGAGGGGAAACACGTCCAGGAGCGCCTCCGTCGCCAGCTCCGCTTTTCTTCCGTTCAGGGGGAAGAACAACAACAACAAAACAACAAAAATCCCTCTCCGCAGCGTTGCTCGCTCTTGTCCGCTCGCTTCCCCCGCCACCCCGCAGCCGTCAGAGCCGCCTCGGCTGCGGGCACGTCCGAGGGCTGCTCCTGGGCAGATAACGCGGAGATGCCGCTGGCAGGAGAGAGACACCAGGCAGCACATGGGCTGGGAAGAAGGAGCAGACAGAAAAGCCGCATCCCCGCCTCCAAGGATTTCCTACCGCAAAGAGGGGGAGAAGAGGGGGGGAAAAAAAAGGAGGAAGCAACAATTTTCCTTGGGGGAGGGAGCTCGGGAGAGCCCGCGTGCCCGTCTCCTGCCGTCCACGCGAGTATTTATTGTTTTAATAACCCCTGTTTGGAGTGGCTTGGGAGCGGGGGGACTCCCCGAGGTGTGGCTGTGCGGAGCAGGGGGGCGACGACCCTCGGCCCCGGCGTGCAGGTGAGAGCAGCCGGGCTCTGCATCATCTCTCCTCGCTGAGGATGCTACCGGGAGAGGGGAGGGGGGAGACTGCCCGGCAATGCCCCACTGTCGAGGCGCTCCTCCCTCCGAGCCCTCCTTCTGCTTTGATTTATTTGGGCTTTTATTGCATTTATGGCACTCCGGATGGCGTGCCGGGGGCCGGCGGGTGTGCGCGGCGCGGGGGAGGGATGCGGCGTTCCCGCAAGGGCGGTGTTAGTGGGGTGGGTTTAGTCTCCCCCCTCTCCTTTTCCCCTTCCCACCTGCCTGGGACGAGCCAGTGAGCGGGAAGAGCCCCCAGCTCCGCTCCCCGACGGAAGCCACCTCCCTGGGCAGACCGGCTCCGCATACCGGGCTGGTGATGGATCGTTTGTGGCCCCATAGCAATTCCGTTAGTTTTCTGCCCTTTGGGGGAGGGGGGGGGGGGGGCAAAGCGCCCGCTGCATTTCTCGAGGAAACGTCAGAGGTGGGCGAGAAACCCGACGGGAGGAGAGGGGGGGCACAGCCAGGACCGGGAGGTGCAGGGGACACCCCGGAGCCCGATCTTCATCTCATTCCCTGTCAGGTCGCTGCAAGCGGGTTTTTTCTCTCTGAACGAGTCTCCAAGGAAGGGATACCCCCTGGGTCAGATCTTGTTCCCCTCCTTAAATAACCAGGGAGGGAGCATCTCCCGTGCTGGCGTTCCCTCTCCTGAAACCCTCCCTTTATTTCCACGGCCCTATAACGGGGGGGCACACACACCCATACACCCCCATCCCCTGCCTCCTCTTCCCTCCCCCGGAGAAATGATGCTCCACCGCCGGCTCTAACGCAGGGCTGAGCCGCGGTGGCCTGGGGAAAGAGCCGACACCTCCTACCGCATCAGAATACCTCAGGGCTTTGGATTAAAGCTGTTACATCAGTAAATTAAAAAATAAAATAAAAAATAATAAAAAAAAAACCAACAACAGAAAACACAGACCCAAACCTGGACGTTTATACAGAAAAAGAGCATCACAAATTCCTAATGTAAGCACCGGCCAGCTGTGTGCACTTGTAAAGTTGTTATAATCCCCCTCCTTGTTATAAACAGGAAAGTACATAATATAAAGCAACAGGCCCGCATTCACAAATACTGACCCTCCTCCCCGCGCCTGCCAAATTCCCCTTGTCTGAAGCTCGCTGCAGCCCCCGGGCGTCTCTCCCTGCTCAGCCCATGCCCGCACGGCGCTCGCCAGCCACGGGGGGGGCCAGGGCCGGGCCCGGCCTCCACCCCCAGCCGGTCCTCGACGGGGAGGCTGCGGCCTCCGGCCCAGAGCCGCTCCGCACCTGGCCCCCGCACAGAGCCCTTCCTCCGGCAGGGAGTCCCCTGCTCCTTCCTCCCCTCCGCAGCGCTGCTTTCTCCTCTCCTCGATCCGGCTTTCTTCCTTTTCTCTCCATTTTTTAAAAATATATTTTTATTTTTTTGGTTAATGCTCCCGTTTTCCTGCGGGGATCCTCGCCCGCTCCTCCCCGAGCTCCAGCAGTGCACATCCTGCTCTGCTGTGTGTGCTTACAGCGTCAAAGGGTGGACGTGATATTTCAAACATCAGATCAGTGCGTTTATATATTGGGTGCCCGGAAATTTTTCCAAATAAACACAGCTTGATTCGACTTGGGTGGGCAGACTTATCAACAGACTAATTCTATAAACAAATGAAGGAATAACCCGGAGACCATTGGCTGGTACCAGCAAGACACGTGGAGAGAGCTTGGAGTTTTGTAGCAATGAAATTTTAATTAATGTGGGTGGGCTGAGAACACAAACGACTGTTTATCAGAGACAATTTATTTTCCAGTGCTAAGTCAACATATAATAGCAAACTTACAACAATTATTTAACTTCTCCCCCCCCTCCTTTGTTTTGGGGGTTTTTTTTTTTGTTTTTTTTTTTTTTTTTTTAAGAGCTATGAAGCAGGGACAGAGGCAGAGCGAGCTCGTTGAGGCAGGGCTGGGATCTGAGCTCGCACAAATAGCTCCCCGGCGGACTCGCCCCAGGTTCCTGCCCTGCCCTGGCCCTTCGCTGGGCTCCGAGGGGGAAGAACCGGAGCTCCACGCCCGCCGGCCATGAGCCACCTCTACGGCAGCCACCTCTCCCCCATGGGCAGCCCGTCCATGCTCTACCTCCCGGCCGCGCTGGGCTTCGCCCCCAGCGGCGCTCTCTCCAGACAGGACCCCCCTCAGAAGCCCCCCTACAGCTACATCGCCCTCATCGCCATGGCCATCAAGGAGGCTCCGGAGCAGAAGGTGACCCTGAGCGGCATCTACCAGTTCATCATGGACCGCTTCCCCTTCTACCACGACAACAAGCAGGGCTGGCAGAACAGCATCCGCCACAACCTCTCCCTCAACGACTGCTTCGTCAAGGTGCCCCGGGAGAAGGGGAGGCCGGGCAAGGGCAGCTACTGGACCCTGGATCCTCGCTGCTTGGACATGTTCGAGAACGGCAACTATCGACGGAGGAAGAGGAAGCCCAAAGCCGCGGGACCCCCGGAGGCTCGGAGCGGTGCCGTGCCCCACGACGGCGGCCACCCCGACGAACCCAAGCGGGCCAAGGGGAGCGGAGCGGGGCGCAGCCCGGCGGCGGACTCGGGCGACGAAGGGGCTCCGGGAGCGGCTGCTGCTGGTGGTGGGGGAGAAGGGGTTGCCCCCGGGGGACCCCCCCGCTGCTCCTCCGCCGCCGCCCCCCGGGCTCCCGCCGCCTCCGGGGGGCCGCCCGCCGCCCCCCCGGCTCTCAAGAGCGGTCCTCGGGGTCGCAGCTTCAGCATCGAGAGCATCCTCGCCCAGGGGTTGCGGCAGCCCCCCCCCGGGGCCGTCCCCAAGGCCCGGGAGAGCCCCGTCGGTTGCCTCGGCGGCTCCCTGGTCGCCAGCGGGGGCTTCGGGCCGGCCCTCAACGCCTCCCTCATGCTCGACTCCCAGGTGCACGGCAGGCTCTACCACATCGGCATCCCCTTCCTCTCCTGCTTCCCTCTCCACTTCTCCGAGGCTGTATTGAATTTCCAGTAGGTGCCCCCCACCCTTCCAGCCCCCTCGCTGCTCGCTGCGAGGGAGAGCCCGGACTCGGACCTCGCCAAGCGGGTAAAAGACCAAAAAACGCTCTTAGAGGTGACTCAGGATTTCAGGGCATTTTCAAGGCACGTCTCGCTGCGGAGAGCTCCTTAGGGATTGCTTCTCCCCACCCCCCAGCCCCCCCCACCAGATCGACTGCGCAAGGTAAAGCGGTTTTCTTTTCAACTCGGTGGCAGAGGCACAGAGAGAGCGCATGGGGGGGGTCCCACGCTGGCCTCCACGCCCTGCCAGCTTTGCTCTGCGGTTTTTGCCTTTATATCCACCACGTTTCTTAGACCTGCTTTTTGCCACCCGCCTCTGGTCTCCAGTCTTCGTTATTTTTTTTTTTTATTTTTATTTTTCCTTTTGAAAACCCAAACCACGCCTTTTATTCCCATGGAAGGGGGCTGAGATTTGCTTTGCCGTGTGTACCCGTGGGTGCCTGCTGCCCACCATTGCTCCTGAGATCAGCCCAGCACTCCGAGTGGGTAAAAGGCAGGTAACCAGAGTAACCGGAGCTGAAACAAGCGCAGATAAAATAACCCAGGCTCATTCTGCGCAGTCCTGCTTGCTTTGACTCAGCACTGTATATAACTCAAGGCGTTAGCACAAGCTGTTTTTCCTGCCCAGCACTTGTGCTTCCCGAGTATCGCGACAGTGATATCTCACTTCTCTCTCGCTCATGTGGCCGTGGAGAGGGGGCACGGATGAGCAAACACGTTCTGAACGTGGAGAAGCAGCCCGTGTCCCTGGGTGCCTGGGATTGGTTGCTTATGACCAAAAAAGACTGAAGCCGGGTTGTGGAGGCTGGTCTTGGCATTTTGAAGGAGCTGTGTTAACAACTCGGACAACTACCAGGAAAAAAAACAACAACAAAACAACAGAAGCCATCAACTACATTTCTCAAAGTTTTCTTTTTTTCTTTTTTTTCTTAAAGAAGGAAAAATCAAGACTCTTTAGGAGCAATCAGGAATATATATATATTTTTTATTTTTATTTTTGCCATGATAGAGGCTTTCTGTATATTAATGGATAAATGCCCTTTTGAAAAAAAAAAAAAAAGCCTATATTCTCAATTTTTATTATGAAACCAACCTATATCCAATAAAAGCATTTGGTCCAGGACCGTGGCTGATGTGTTGTCACACTCCCCTCGCCTCGTGCAGCCTGGTGGACAGATGCTGCCAGGGGGGAGGTAAAAGGGGACCGAGGAGAAATACAGGGGCTTGGGGAGTGACCTGTTCCTCGTGACCGTGATCATGTTTCCTGAAGTGATTCTGTCTCTCTCCTCCCTCCATCCCACCCCTTCTCATGGCCTTACCTGGGCTATGGAAGTCTGGTTTCTCAGGTGAGCTGTGGGTGAGCTTTTCCAGAGGATGGCCGGCACCTAACACCTCTCCTGCCTGCCTTGACGTTGGACCAGGAGCTTAGTGGGGCTCAGATCAACACGAAGCAAAGAGCTCCCAAGTGGGGAAGTACAGAAAATCCCTGAAAGGTGGGAATGGTGCGGAGTTTCCCAAAAGGAAGATGCTCACATGTGGATCCCTGGGCAGACAGATACAGCTTTTTGCAGGCGTGTGCCAATACCCTAATTGAAAAAAAAAAAAAAAAAGGAGAAAAAAAAAAGGACAGGGGGGATATTTATATAGATTTGCAAGATAGACAAAATAACATCCACTATATGCTTCCTATTTCTGGCAATTTCTGTTTAAATAACTGTTGAGTCCATTTTTTAAAGATATGGTCAGGAAAATCTTGTGATAGTGAAGATGTCACTGCCTGCTCAGAGCCACTTGTGCCCCCACCATCACCTACAGAGCTGGGCACGTGTTGGGAGGGTTCATCAAATCCCTTGTCCCTGCAGTACCACTCCTGTGTAATTACAGACAGGCACTGGAGTGAGTTAAAAAACCAGCAGCCTTACCAGGAGGGTTTGAACGAGCCCTGCGGAGGCTGGGTACTAACATCACCCACAAGAAGCAGCAAGGGCAGGGAGATCAGGGTTAGTTCTTGTCCAGGGGTGCCTTGAGACCACCCACCATCTCTCCCCCCCCAGCTGCTTACACGTTGTAGGACTTGGTTATGCATGGGAAGTGAGGGGGGAGGTGGTTAATCCTGCCTCCGAGGATGTGTGAGGCCAGGTCTCCATCAAGCTCCTGAGATCAAGCTCCTGAGCTTGGTCCTACAGTGGAGATGCTGGATCCTTCATCTCCATTCAGCCTAGCCCGGGGAAGGGTTTTGTCCCCAGAAGTTGGCTATTTCTACCCTCAGTCAAAAGGCAGTTTATGGACAGAAAACCCTTTTTCTTTGTGAGTGAAGCCCCTCCTGACACACAGCAGATGCTTCCACCAGCCCTGGGGAGAACTCTCGGATTGAAGCTGCGCAGGGCATGGTCCCTGGGAATCTGCATGCCTCCAGGGTATGCTGGCAAGTGGCCACTTGCTTCTGTGTGCACAGAGTGTGGGGACAGCCACATGCAAAGAAAAATCCACTAAAGCTCCCCCAGGCAGTCCCATCATCTGTTTTTACCTGTGTCTCCAGCCTTGGCTGGATCCCTTTCTCCTAACTTGGCCCCCAACCCCAGTTCTGGGACCTCTCAGCTCTTATTCCAGCTC
Organism: Oxyura jamaicensis; assembly: GCF_011077185.1. Lineage (NCBI taxonomy): Eukaryota > Metazoa > Chordata > Aves > Anseriformes > Anatidae > Oxyura > Oxyura jamaicensis. The sequence goes on along the minus strand of NC_048903.1, from coordinate 18,365,041 downwards.
CCAGAATACCTTTTTTGGTCCTGCCACTTGGGTTTTTACTCTTTTCCTGCACACACAGGTGTATCCAGGTGCACTAGGGAACCATCAGCAGCCACTGTGACCATTTCCTTCACTGATGGCCTCCACCTCTAGGCCCTTCATGTACAAGGGCAGACCCTGCTCAAAATAAATAAGCAAAAAACAATTGAAGGAATAAGACTGAAATTGGACTGCAGCTTGACTTGTATGCTTTTGGCACAGGTGTGTTTTGGGGAGATTTAACCTTTTCTGCATGATAGGAGTTTGTTTTCGGTGAAGCTTTGCTCAAAGTGACAGTTGGTTTTATGTCCTTTTTGTTAGAGTGGAGTGGGACTGAGCCCAGCTGCAGCATTTAAAAGCTACACCAGGCCTGAGTTTGGTTTCACTTGGGAGAGAAAAATTAACAGGCTTCATGTGTTCTGCACGAGGGTGACTCTAACTCACATGAACTCAGAACCAAGTAAATAGCTCTGAGTGGCAACTCGGAATTAATTGGGATCAGGCCATCGGTGTAACTTGCAGGAGATGAATACTGAGAAAAAGGGTCTTATTGCCAACTCGCAGAATGACTAACCACACAAGGCTTTTGCACGTCATATGTTTATATATAGAAGAGCAGTACTAATGGTACAATAAAAACAACTGCAGTTCGGTGCTGAGAAAGAAGTGTGCCTATCAGTATGCCAGTACCTGGCATCTGCATGGGGCTGAACGTCCTCAATTCCTCCACACGTCACCCAAATCTTGGTGCTGTGCCGTACAAAACAGACACAGTGTCCTGCAAGTACAAAGGGCCTGACAAGCTGCAAATATTCAATGTCAGTGGTTTCACACCTGTTCCATAACCAAAAAAAAAACCCACCACCACCACCAACAAAAAAAAACAGCTGCCAAACACAAAGCTGCCACCCAGTATTTAGCTCATCCATGGAATCCCCCCCGCTTTGCTTTCCCAACCTCTTGGGCTTGGCTATAAACACAAGTCTGCAATACTGCGAAGAAAAAGGAGAAAATAGCCTATGATGCAGTATAAACAGCATACTCCTTGTGTGGGCGATATATATGCTTTTCCGTTCCTCCGGGGAGGAATGACCTCTCCCAGCTGAGCAAGGTTTCACGTCGCCGAGCTCTGCAGCCAATTTTAACTCATTGGAGCACAGAAGAGCTGGAAGAGGCTAGCGGCGGACCTCTTTGGGTCATGGAGCAGCCTTGCTCCGAACACAGGTTTCCAATGAGGGGAACTGAAAACGCTGCATAGCAGCCTATTAAAACAGTTCAGAAGTTTTATTTCTCATAAGTGGGGCTTCTAATCTTGATATTCACACTGTGCATGTCCTCTTAAAGTTGGTCCCATAGCATATATACACATACATTTATATACATATAAAACATCAAGTATTTACATATGTGCAGAAGCCACTTTCAGGACTTGTCACTCAAAGTGTATGGCTGCCCATGCCTGATTTCAAGGTGACATAACCCAAAGGGACTTTGAAGCTGCTTCTATTTCATTTCGGTCCCTTTTAATAATTCCTTCTCCCTTCATCCTTCCCCAAGGAGGACATGTACTGGAGAGAACATCCCTTTTCACACAAAAACCCGCCGGCCTCCTGCTAATTGCTCTTCAGCCTGTCGTAAAGAGCTGTCAATTCCAGAAACAAGAGGGCAGGAGGATCTGCTCTGTTGCTTGATTCATAGCCCCGCACACCCAGAAAACAGGTCTCCTGGGAGACGGCATTTTGGATATTAAACAGATCGCATACTTGATTTTCAGTGAAAGACCAAGAAGACAAGATCACAGGATGAGAGAAGTTACAGATGGAAAAGGTCTATGAGGTTATGCAATTCATCAGTCTGGACATTGCATAATTGCTCCCTACAGTATATTTTTAGTGCTTTATCCAGACAAATCATTAAGTGCTTTAAAATGGGCCAGATTCCTCAAATGCAATGCGTGCTAAATCACAGCTGATTTCACAGAGGCTCGTAGCTCGCAGTGTCTAATAAGACACCAGAAGAAAGTTTTGTGTGGTCAAGGAGAACTGAACCGGCCCTTCCAAAAATAAATACCGATCTGATTCAGTATTCCTTATAGGAATCTTTCCTAAATTGGCTGAATTAGACCTTTTAAATCTCATTTTCAGATTATACTGAATAATACGTTATTACTTATTCAGATGTTCTCTTAGTCCAAAGTAAAACATTGTTAATGTTCATGTGAATGCAATTTGTTTTAAGCCAGCTTCAAAGCCAGTTCAGTAAAGCGTAAAGAATGTTTATTTAAAATATAGTTGCTAAATTTAGCATGAGCTTGGTTAGCCTAAATCTTAGCGACATTTTTAGAGAGCACATTGCAAATCAGGAATGCATGGAGAAATAAATAAACTTTCCCACATTTTTGGAAATCGAGTAAGAATTTGCAAGTTATTTCTTGCATGGGCAATTTCCGTGGATTGGGAAGCCTTATGAATAATGCAAATTTCCCACTAAGCAGACAGCTTAAAACACAATGCTAATAATTCTCATTGTAATTTCATTTCAAGGAACACTCCCTCAAGGAGGAAACAATGCTAATAGCAGTCAGCTATTGTTATAAAACTTAGACAGGGCATTAACAGTGTTTCAATATTTACTCAAGCTCTTTGCAAAGCACTGAAAAGCTCAGCGGAGCTGCGGTTGGCCTCAAGCCAGATCCAAACCCCTGCAAAGGAAATCTTGCGTTGGAATTGGGTCCTGTGCTCTTCCCAGTCCTTAGGACTCTGGATCTGACCCTCGCCCCTTGCCCAAGTCCTCGCTGGGTTCAACGCCAGCCTGCCCGTGGATGGTGCTGAGCCAAGCCAGAGCTGCCTCGTGGTGCTGGGGCTCACCCGAGCTGGATGCAGGCAGCAGATCGGAAGCGTGCTCATTTACTTGAATTGTTTTTTACACTCCCAGCACAGTAAAACACAGGACATGGAGCTCTATGATGGCCTCATTTACATTACCGTGAGCTAATTCAGCTGGACGGTGATTAAAGCAGGAGACACGGCAGCCTAACTAGGAATTGCAGCCTTTAGTCCATTCGGACAGTGGACAGATGATTTTAAGCTTTTCCTTTCCTTTCTTCCAGCACCACCTTCCTGAGTTCACCTGGGGAAAAGAGGCACATCTGGGCCACCTTTAAGGTATGGGAAATTGCCTTAGAGAAATGAGGCAAACACATGCAGGGAAGATGAGCAGACTTGTTATGGTAAGGAATTAAATTATCCTTTTTTAGGTCAGTATCTGAGGGCTGGAGCAGCATCTCCATCCTTTCCCTCCACCTTTCCCCCTTAGAAACTCTCACAGGGTTGGTTGAGCTCCCTCAGCCCTGCAGGTGAAGGCTTGGGAACACACGGGCCCTACACAGTAATTCCTGGATCTGCAGTGAGGTAGACCCCTTAATTCTTCACCACCTATCTTCAATTGCTTACTAAGTCGCTGTTTTGATTACAAAAGCAATATGTAATAATAGTTGTTAAAATAATTGTATTTCTGTTTTTACATCTGTAAAGATTAAGTTAAACAGTATGAAGCCCATTAAACTATTTCATGTCATGCTGCCATAAATTTCCTTCATTCCCATTGCTACTATTATTCCAGAGTAAACTCTGAGATCAAGCTGCTGCCACAGAGAGTCATTTATAGGAGCTCATTCATCAATAAAAACTTCAAAAGAAATCTGTTACTCTTCTGTTGGGAAGCCAAAGAAAACTAACATAAAGACAACCCTGTTAAGAAACAAAGCTAAGGAGACCACAAGACGTTTAGTTAAGGAAAATCCTGATTTCTAACAAATACCATGCAAGGAAGAAAAAAAAAAAAAAAAGATTGTTGGCAACATGAATCCTTTTAAGTTACTTCATTTTCATTGGACGGTTAAAATAAACCGTTAAACAGTTGTTTTTGTCCAGGCTCGGCCCCCTCATTAGGCTTCTTGTGATGGATTTGTGATCTCGCAGTGCGTAAGGAGCTCTTCATCTATTGTGAAAGCTGGTGCTGTCTTTCCACTTGTCTCAGCTGCTCTTCCACCCGTCTATCAGCACTGCAGAGAGCTAATGAGCGAGATGCTGAGTCGGCAACGGAAAGCACCTACCTCCCTAAAGGTGGATACACAGAACAGGGAAAGGTAGATTTCATCATTCTTATTCTTACTTTATCTCCTGTGCATGTGAGCTGTGCAGCACTGCCTTTTACAACACTGGTGGAGCTAGTCTTTGAGAATATGGGGGGGTCTGGTGTTGTGCTTTGCTGCCTGTACCAGCCTTGGTCCTTGTAGATCTGCTCATGTCTCTCTCAGGACTGTTTGGAGCCAAATCAGATCCCAACGCTTGTCATTTATACCATAGCAATTGCTCACCACTGGAGAAGCAATATTCTTCTCCCTTTTGACCCCGTATCACCAAGATCCCCCCATGAGTGAGGTCTTCCTGGAGTTCTTTGTAGGAACATCAGCTCAGTGATCAGCCAGATCCTGTCATGGTAAGAGCATCCCCAGTCAGTGCTTTTTGAGCTCTGCAGCCAGAGGTTTGCTAGTTCCCACCACAGCAATCCGAGCCCTGAAGGCAATACAGGGCTCAGGCACAAGTTGTATAAAAATATCGCGGTCACATCCTCAAACATCAAAGCCCAGAGGTGGGGATGCTACTTCCCAGAGATCTCTTTACTTCTCATTACTCATGCAAGCCTAAGCAGGGCTGTTTGCATGGATTTCATCTCAATCAACATGTCGTGTGACAGCTCAACACCTGAGTTAAGCTGGCCACCAAGGTTTTCTCCCTAATTTTCCAGGAAAGCAAAACACCTTCAGAGATTAGATCTGCCAATGACCACAAGCCCAAGCTTTAAGGAGGTGAAATCACCCCTTGATTATATGCGGAGGAGCTGGATGACCAGGTGATATGAGGTCTGTGCTTTAGAGAATCAGGGGAGAGAAAATCCACCCACAGCAGATTGCTTCTTCCAGACTAGATGTCAGCCTGCCTGGCAAGGGCAATAAACCCCTTTTGTCTGAACAGAGTTCTCTCTAAACTTGCCCCAAAAGCTCTTTATGTTTTTCTTATGAGCTGTTCTTGGTTGGATTGTGCTGCAGTAGAGGTAAGACATCATTGCTTTCCTTCTGCTGTAGACTTAGACCATGGAGTCCCAAGTAGACCGCTAGTGATGTGACTAAGAAACAGCCCAGCAGTTCCTTCCCCAAGCTCAGGTAGTAGATAAAGAAATTTGCAAAGGCTTGTTATAAGCCACAAAACTAGGGTCCCAGAAAATCTCTTTCCTCACAAAGATCTGGAAGAGTTACCTTTACTTTTGTCCATCGTGTGCTTTGCTGCAAATTGAAGCTCATGTATCCAGCTTTGCACTGATAATAATTATCTTCACTGAAAAAGGGGAGAGCCAAGTCAGTCATATTGACCCAATTACACCAGTGAAAAACATTTTTATACATTGCTATAGCTTATATTTGGAATAGGTCTAAACAGTGGGAACAATGATTATTAATAAACATGAAATGTCTCCGTATACAAACAAGATTTATTCCAATTTAACCATACCTACTGTTAAATATATTTGCTTTGTTATGAAAAGGGCAAAGAGAAGCCCCTAACTGTTGTGTCTGGTTTCAGATTAGACTCCACATAAACTCAAAGTAACAATAACAGTTGTGGTCCACTTCTTATGGAGCATTTTTCATCAATTTCTCCTAAAGTGCTTTGTAGGGAAGGTCAGTAGAAAACCCCATTGTAAACATGGGGAAATCTCCTGATTATTTGTTTTGGATGGCTATAGAGGAAATTGCATATGCTTTCATGGAAAAAAAAAATTCTCTATTATTACTATTATTATTATCCTCCATCCTAAAAGGGAAAAAAAGAAAAAAAGCTCAGTGACTCTGATCTTACTTTAAATTATTTTCAAGTAAATTCCAGGCAAACCAAATTAAGCCAAATGACTCTGGATTTAATGAGACTAAATAGTACCAGACTAAGTAAAAGCTTAAAACAGGCACCTAGCTGCTCTGTGTTCCTTGTAGCATGATAGGTCTCTTGAAAATTTTGACAGAATATTTTTTGTAGCTTATTTCAGAAATATTTTACTTATAGCTTGAGCGTCAATAAGAAACCACAGGTCAGCTGTTAGCAAACCAAAGTGGGAAAAATCTGTAGCTGTAGCTTAGATAAAATCAAGAAAATAGTTCTGTTTATAGTGTGAAGTGCAATCATGTAGTGAAGCATTCAAAAATACCTCAGTGCGGTAGGGTTTGGGGCTGAGCAGAGTGCCCAAGACAGGAGCGAGATGTGAGTCAGCCCTTTGAAGTCTCGTGGGCTGATCCTTTTCACATCTAGATATGATTTCCATTGCTGGGGAAAAAAAACAAAACAAAACAAAAAACTGAGCTAAAGCTGCTGAAAGAGGGAAAAAATATTAATTTTTATTAGAGATGTCTCAGAGAACTGAGGGATCTGATGTTCACAGGGTCTATGCAAGCTGCAGCACCCCAGCTCTGGTGCAGAGCAAGCAACCCCCTGGTGGAAGCAGTGTGGGGACAGGACTGGGAGCTGGCCTTGGAGGTGTTCTCCTGTCATTTAGCTGTGGGGACAGGGCTGGCTGTGACCCTCCTGGGGCCAGGAGGAGCCACGGGCACGTTTTACAGGGGTTCTGCCTCCTCTCCTGCTGTCAGGACTCAGGCAAGCATTGCTGAACGCTTAATTTGCAATACTCTGGCTTTGTCTGGGCAGGCACCTTGCAAGGCTTTCTTGGATTGTTCACTCAACCTTGCTCTATCAAACGCTTTTCTAAAGTCTTTAATCAAGACAGGACTAGTCATCCTCCACCCTGATGGCTCAGCAAATGCTGAAGACCTAGTGGCCTTTCCTTGAGTTTCCAAAGGTGTAAGCACATGGAGAGAAGCTGGAGGGTGGGGGGCCTTGTTCCCCATATATACAGGTACACTGGTGCACACGGCCAGGGAATATGTGAGCTACCCATCCTTGCCCCCGTCCAGAAAGAAAAAAGGGATTCAGTTCTTTCTGCTCAGGTAGCTTTAAGAAATCAGTTCTGCCCCAAAACTTACTTTTCTCTCTACTATAGTGAGGAATAACAGCAAATCCCCGTTCTTTTCCAGCTCTTCATTGAGATTTCCATGCTAGGACATGAGCATTAAATCTCCAAAATAGATATGCTGCTTCTACTCTCAGCTCCTTGCGGCTTACTTTAAAAGTCATTATCTTTCCTTCCAGTAATAAAATAAATCAATAGGGAAAAGATATTTTTCAAATGTCTAAGAAATGCAGTTTCTCCTTGAGAGCATTAAGGTACAGAGGAAACATGAAGTATCAACTTTGACACACTTGACAAATATTGAAAGGGAGCTGAGGCTAAAAGGCAACTCCTTGAAGATTTTGGATCATTAAGAAACTACACGAATGGGTTGAAATCCTTGAAAGAAAACCTATCCCAGGCTTACTTGGCTGGACCGGTGCCAGGGCTGTGCGTTTACCTCCCAGGCTCTCTCCCACTAACGATGTCTAAGGGAAAACCCATCCCCACTTATTTCCTAGGGGTGGGAAGGATCTTTGAGCTGACGAGCCGGGGGTTCCCGTGCACTCATTTCCTTGTGTGTGCTTAGGGCAGCACCTGTCAACCCCTAAATCCCAGACCACTTGGCCTCAGCGAGGGTAAGACCAGCAGCTCGGTTTTGGCCCAAAGGATGACTACAGGTAGCCGGGCTGGGCTGTGCAGACCTTTCCCAGGCTCAGCTTCTCCCTACATTTTGTTGTATTGATTGGAAAGTGTGGGGATGCAAAAAGGAGGTCAAGGTTTTACAGGGTCATGGTCAAGTCTCTCCGGGGATGTGGTGTGTTGTAGAGGGCTGCATCTCCTGGTGATGCCCTCTGCTGTTAGATGGGTGCTTAATCTGGTGTCAGAGCTGAAGTCACCACACTTTCTGGCCGCAATGAGAAAACTGGGGTCTCCTGGGTGGCCTGGGAACAGCCCGGCCCCTCTCCATCAGAGCTTTTCAGCTGAGGCATCGCGGCAGGCGTAGGAGTCGGGCCCCAAGTGAAGGGCCGGACCAGAGGGTGACCTCCTGCACCACGGAAACTTCACATCCCAGCTCTCCGAGACCGCGCTGTCTTCCTGTGTCTCCGCACAGCTCCTCGCACAAAGGGTCCAGTGTCCCGGGCTGCACACAACGCCCCAACAACAATTAGGTGACTCAGCTCCTCCGGCACAGACTTACGGCCCGGACGGAGAGGACCACACTCAAGGAGAGGGCACGGGGAGGTTATTCGGGGAAGCGGGTTTGAGGGTGGTTTGGTGTGGGCACCCCGTGGGGCCATCCATACGTTTGGCAGCAGAGGGAAGGAGGAGGAGGGCACTGGGGCTGAATTTTCCCATGGCGGTTGCAAGGCATAGCGCGGGATCGGGCTGCCTCTGTCCTGGCATCCAGGCTTTAAATCTCATTTCCAGCTAGTTTACTAGAAATAGTCTCCACAGCCCTTGGGATGAAATATCCCAGGCTGGCTAGCTAACGGCTTGTGCTCGCTTCAATCTGCGAGCTCTGAGTTTCACAGCTGCGGTGAGACAGTATTTAAAATCTCAGAGACAGAAATGGCCCTCTGTAAAGCAGAAATTATAAGTTTTGGCCCTGTCTCTAACCTTTGGAGAGTTGCCCAGCTTCTGACAGTCTGTGATGATGTCTCTGTGGAGGAAATCCTACGCTGAAGAAAAGCATGTTGCTTTCTCCCAAAGTTATATCCTTTCTTTTATTCGGCCACCAGAAAGGACACTCTATCATCTTGACAGATCTTAAATATTCCCTCCTAATTTTAAGGGAGGAAGATATGGGGACAAAATTATTATTTTTTTTCTATTTTTTTTTTTTTTTTCAGGAGTCTTATTTACGGCTGAGGATATAAGGGATTTGAATGGAAATAACAATTAAACTCAAGAAAAAATTCACACCACAGGTCACTGCAATCCCAACTTTTCCCCTTATGAACTCAAGCCGAGGAGGTTTTCTTCCCCTTTGTGATTTAGACTTTGCTAAACTTCTCTGAAAATAGTTCATATATCACAGAGAAGAATTTCCATGGGGAACATAAATACATCCGTGGAAAGAAGGGAAAATTTTTCCTTGTCTCTGGGAATGGATGAGAAAGAAAGACAGTTGACGCCAAATATTAATGATGAGTGGAGGAATCCATCCAAAGAAGCGATCTGTGGAGAATACTTAAACTATCCTAAAGTCACAGACATATAAAAATCTGGTGCGGAACAATGACTTTTCCACTAATATCGGCTTGGAGTCAAGAAATATTTAAGCACATGCTTAAGTCAGTCCCTGTTCAGGATAGCCTTTCAGTGAATTGCTGAAGTTAACTTCAGCTTTAGTGATGTGTTTTTCAGCTTGGTGGATATCATTTGGAGTTAAGCATGCCTAGAATTGCTTAAGAACTGTCTGGCAGGGAGATGCTTTCTTCTGCTGGGACCATGTTAGAGGGTTTTCAGTTTCTTTGCTTCAGGAAGAGTTTGTATTAAATTCCTTGTAGAGGGGACAGTGTTGAGGACAGTCAGAGCTGTGTGCATATGGATATATATGGCCACGTGCACACCTGCAGATGTGCTGCTCTTCGCAGGCTTCTCGCTTACATCCTGTGGGTGTCCCTCTCAGTGACGGAGGGACGTTAATAGCCGGTCTTGTGTGGCAAACACCCCTGCAAAATCGCATCCTGGACTTGTGGTGCCTTCACAGACAGGCAGACCTGCAGCCTCCCAAGCAGCTGAGCAGGGCAGGGAAGCATTTCTGCCTTCCTTCGAGGGATGGAAAGCAGAGACACTGCTGTTCTGACCATGCACAGGCATGTTCAGGCAGACCTGAGCCCTTGTCCTGCTGCCTGCACGCAGTTGTTGTGGCAGCTGCCACGGCTGTTGGGTGCTCAGAGGGTACCAACCTGCTCCTGAGCACCTCTGCCCAGGGTTCACACTTGAGCCTGTGTTTTTGTGCCCCGTCTCCTCCTCCCTTGTGATGGAGAGGAGGCAGTGAGTGAATGCAGATGGTGTTCTTGGCTTTGATGGGGTTGCAAGGGCTGGGGATTTTCTTCTTACCCAGCACTGCAGCATGGCAGGAGCTGGGGCTCACCTTGTCCAAGACTCAAGGACCTCAGCAGCTTTTCTCTGGGGAGAAAAAGCCCTTAAACTCCTCAGAAGACAGCCCTAGATGTTAGCACCTCACTGCCTCATATCGCGTGAGGTCAGGTTGATGATGGGCTGGGGCTAGGTGTCGGCCACAAGGATATCAGCTCTGCGTGCTGTCACGCAGCGCCAGAATTACAAAGCAAAACACACAAGCCTTCCTCAAGCGGTTGGATTTGACATAGCTGGATGAGCGGTTTAATTGGGTTATTAACACATCTCCACACTGACATCAAGAGCATTAAGCACTGTGTAAATAGAGCGGGGCCAACAGCTCTGCCAAGGTGCTGGAGGTGGGGTGGGAATGCCGCTCTCTTTGCTCTTTGCAGCTGGGGCATCCCCTGGCTACAAGCAGGGAGGTGCTAGGAAGGCAGGAGGTGAAACCATGGCTCCTTTTGGAGCAGGGAGAGGTTTAAGAAGAAGGCAGGCAGGGTAGGGTCTGCACAAGCCTCACCTGACCTTCCATCATCTGTAGAGCACCCTGGGCGCTGTGCTGAGCCATCCTAAAATAATACAGAGACTAAGTTCCTACCGTAACCCTCTCTGCTTTCATCCCCATGTGGTTAACGTGGTCCCAAGGCAGCAGTTCCTCCAGCTGTGACCAGCATCAGCATTTGTGCAAAGCGCCCCAGCACCGCGCCACCTGCGCAGGGACGCGGCTGTGGCTCTGCAAACCTGCACCCCATGTCCCGGGGCAGCGGGAGGATTAGCGAGGAGCTTCAAAGCGTTGTGTAATTGCACTTTCACTCAACTCGCATGGCTTTGTTTTCTTAATTTTGAAAGAAATGTCAGGCCAGCCTCCAGGGACAGGCGAAAGGATCCCTCTCTTGGTGACAGCGGGTAAAACAGAGGCTGCACGGTCTTGCCCTCAGACTGGGCTGGCTGGGTCCGGGCTTAGCTGGTGCCTGGAGAGTGAAGGCAGATAAATCAGCTCTGGATTCGGCCCCTGTGGTTGTTCGGATCTGAGTGACAGAAGCGTGGCACAGGGCACTCTGGAGGCCCCACCAGTGGCTGAAGTGCCCAACTCTCCTGCTCCCTGCCTTACCCTAAAGGGATGTTGGAGGCTATAAACTCTTCCCTTCCAGGAAAGCAGCAGACTAGAGAAGAAATCGGAGGTGAGCAATGAATTCCCCCGGCTGCTATCTCAGGGCATACCAGCAGTGTCTGCGTTACAAGATTTACTTCCCCGTGTGGCTGTAACCTCGCTCTCCTCTGCAGAGATAAGCTCTCCCAGGGGCAGAGCATGCTGGTGCTGTCATAAACTTTTATGCATATGCGCCTCAGCCTTCCTGCATAACACAGCTCAGACCATGGGATCCCTGATTTTGCTCTCAGATGTGTCAGGATTCACTTTTCTTGCAAGCTCTGACATGGAAAAGAAATCATCCACCTTTTGAGAAGGCTTCAGCCTACTCCTCAAAAGGTGCAGATTGTGCTGAAAATGCTGCTGGGGAAAAAGCTTTTATTTTCACACTGCTCCTAGAGAGGAAAAATACACGGATCGTTAAGCCAAGTTCTCTCCAAGCACAGTCACTTGTTTTCATTTGATCTTTTTCCTAAGCAAATCAACCCTATCTTAAACTTTCCCTGTTTTTTCTCCCTCTTCAGCACCATGGGAAGGCTCTGACGGCTAGAAATCATCCTCTAACTTCCTTCTATTTATGATAGGGCATCTACTAATGAGGTACTGGCTCTGGGGATGCTCTCTTTTCCTTCATTTAATCAATCTTCTTTCTGGCAAGTGGATTTTGCAGAGAGAATGAGCTATTCACTTAGCAAAAATGAAACTGGTGCATCACAGAAGATAAATATGGGGAACTGGTTTATCTGGTTCAAAAGTATGTTCTGATTATCCTCTGCGCCTGTTCCTGGTGAAGAGCAAACTGTCTTCTCTGACGGCGCTCTGGGCTTTGCTCGTAGTGCTTCTAATCTCGCTTCGGACTCAGAAGTTCAGAAATTGAAGGAAAAAATACGCCATAGAAAAACAAAGGAATGTTTTGAATGTTGAATCCTCTTGGTGGGATGCCAGCTGGAGGTGCTGGGTGAAGGTATGCGATTAAGCACACTGCCTCTCTCGTCCCCAGATCATTTACTCATTCCCAGTACATCAGTTTGGCTTCTGGCGAACTCCGAGCTTCTCTGTCTTTAGAAATGGCACAAAACCTTCTCACCTGATAAAGGTTTCCCCTGCTAACTGGAACAAGATCCATAGGACCAAGTCACAAATTTCAGCTCTTATTATTTTCACTACTTAAGATGCTGCAAATTCAAGTCTGTTGGTGCATTAAAAGTTGCCTGTCTGCCCAGAGCATCCCTTCCCTGCTATGGATCCCAAAATAGGTGTCAGGACCCCAAGCAGGCTTGTGGCACTTAAATATGGGCTCGCAAAGCCCATGGGAAGCTCAGCCTCTGAGGTGGGACCAGAAGGGTGCTGAAAACTGTGACAACCACTGAAAGTCGTTCAGAAGTTGTCACAGGAAAATCTGAGTTTAGTTTTGCTAGTTTCGGTCTTCTCATGTATTCTTTTACATTTCCCTTTCTCTCTTCCTATATACTTGCTCCCTGTTTTCTCAGCCCTCATCCTAATAAATTAGATTATCACTCTCTATGGATTCTTTTATCCTACAGAGCTGCAGCAGAAGCTGAAAGGCAGTCCAAATCAGAGGGTTGTGATCTTTTTTTAAAGACAAAGGCAGGGGAAATCATTTGGTTCTCATTCTTTAGAAGACTCTTGTTTTAAGAAGTCACAGGGTTATATGATATTTTCCCAATTTCTGCCATTTACATGGGAATGGCAGCAGACCAAGCATTACTCTGAAACCCAGCAGAAGCTTTCTTAACGTTTCAGATTCTGACCAAAAAGGAAAAAAATAAAAAGCCCTTTCCCCTCCTTGTTTTTCTGGCCAGCCCTTGTTCATGGCATTTGGGAAAAGCAAAGCAGGCGACTAGAAAACACCACCCGTGGTTGCTACCACACAGCCGCTGCTCTCAGGGCTGGATGCTTTCCTTCCCCACATCCCGGGCTCCCACCCCCCATGGGGGAGCTGCAGAAAAGTCATGCAGAGGGCACAGGGTTGGGCAGAAGTGTTGCCCCCATCAGCCCCGACGAAACAGAGGCTCAGGTCAGGGAATGAACACGCTGGTTTGGGGAAATGAGCTCCTCCAAGATGCACCGGCTGCAGAGTAGTCACAGCCTGTATCTGGGATGCTCTGATCCCATCTGATAAGGGGGGAGTCCGTCCAAGAGCAACAGGCGAAAGCACGCTGCCAGGTCCGTGATCTCATCCGCCCAAGCAGGAACAGTGCAAAGAAGTGAAAAATGAACACGAGGAGAGAGAGAGATCCAGGAGACAGCATGAATAAATCCTGAGTAACACAGGAGTCACCGACAGTAACAATAAACCATGAAAAAACAAAGCTCACCATTATGCGAGCACCGATTCTGCTTTCACTTATGTCAATGGAAATCTGGCAATTGGTTTTGATGGCAGGAGGATTAGGTCGGGATGGAAATATTTGTGATCTGAACTTTTCACCTCGCAAGAACCTGTTCACACTTTAAGAGCCAGCTGCGCTGAGCAGACGTGACGTTCATGTGACAGCGTGACCCGTGCAGGGTCTGAGAGTTGTGGCTTTGGCTAAACCTGGGTGATGGTGAACAAAAAACGATGAACACCCTGAATAAGGAGGACACCAAACAACTCAAGCAGGTTTTGGTCTCCTTTTCCCTGCATGGAAAAATGTATCTGTCTTTTATTTATTTATTTATATGTTGGCTACCAAAATTTAACAGAGAAAACCAAAAATTAAAGTTTTTCAGTTTTGTGTCTCCTCCCAGGTGCAAGCTCAACCAGCTTCTTGCAGCAGTGCCATAGTCCTAAGCTTATTGTTGGAGGGGGAAATGGAGGATGGGGAGATGGAAGGACCCAAAAAGGCCTGATGGGAGATGGGTAGTGGAGTTTGAAACCAAGGCTGAAAACTCAGTTTCCTTAATCTGAGTGACAAAAGCAACCACTTTCTTCTTGGAGGGGCATTATGAGAAACAACAGCAAATATTACAGGAAAAAAAAGTTCCCCAAACCCTTCCATATTGTATTAATCTTGCCCAAGCTTGTCACCCTTAAAGACTCCATTTAACATGAGATTTGTGCTATTCCTCCTAGGCTTAGGAAATATTGTAAATAACAAATAGATGTAAATGCAGAATAAATGACAATTTTTAATGATATAGACTGTATTTTTCCCACTGCTGTATTAATTTCAGAGCTCCAATCTAACCTTGTGTGTTGTTAGAAATCTTTGTTTATTCCTTGTGCCTGCCCCACATGTGGAAAACACGCAGCTAACAACAGTGGATTAATTATGCATCTTCAGCAGAGATGCTTATCCCATTTATTAAAAAGATTGTTATACTGCAGAAGGAGGCAGAAAATTGATGTGCTTAAGGCCTTCTGAAAGCAAGACAGAAAACAGCAGGAGAAGAAGGGTGGAAAGTTTGCACAGAAATCGTTTCTGAGAAGCCGACACCGGGAAAACGAGAAACACATTTTGGTGGAGCCAGGACTTGAGGAGGACACGTTACGATTACACCGATTTATCTAAGTGGCAAGGAAGAAAATGATGCATTTCCTGCAAAGAACATAAAAACAAACAAGAAGTCACACTGCAACTCGAGCGAGAGGAATCAAAAAGCAACCGTGACCATAATAAATAGCGGTGAATTCCTGGCGGAGCCGGTGATGGGGAGGGAAGGACAGCTGAGTCCAATCAGCCAGGCTCAGGCTTTCGTGCTCCTCCTGTCACGGGCTGCTACTTGATGTCTCTTATCATCTGCATCAGCCCCATCGAGACGAGCCGTGTTCTTAATGAGCTGATACACGAGACAGTGATAGCTGCAGCTTAAAGCCAATATTGTACCTTCGGAGGCACGATTTTTCAAAATGAACAAATGGCCTGTGAAGCTGGTGGTGACTCGGAGTAACGGATGAGATGTCTGGAGGTGTTTTTTTTTTTTTTTTTTTTTTTTTTTTAGGTGTAAGTGTAGAAATGGCATATTTTTAAATGATGGGAGTGGGAGGTTCGCTGCAGACTTCGTGCAGACGGGCTGACCTGGTGTCCCTGCTGGTTTCCACGTCTGGCATTATGAAAAGCATCACTGGGATGAGCGGCATAGATGGGGACATGTCCCACTACAACTGCTTGCGTGGAAAGCCATATGGTGACAGGGGTGCTAGGAGGGGTTCCCTGTGGAATGGGTACCACCAGTCATCCCTCAGCTTATCTGCCACATGAAATCACCCATCAGCCTTCAAAAGACCCAGGTCTTCTTTACTTCTGTGCAGAAATAAGTATCTATTCACTCCAGGTGTCCATTTCCTTCCTAGATCTCCCCAGTCCAAGAATGGGCATCTCCACCAGACCAGAGCAGCCTTCCCAAACTGGAAGTCCCCAGAGAAAATCTGCAGCTTAACTCTTCTGGAGCCCTCTCTTCTGAGCTCATGGACACTGAAACTTCTGCCATACTGTCCTAAGACATTAGAGCTTTGTGGACGAAGATTTCCAGGTGAATATTTCTTTGAGAATCTTGTGAAGCTTCACTCAGGTGGCACTGCAAGCACACATGGTGATTTTCAAATCAGGGGAAAGTAGTCCTCCAAGTTTCATTTCTTGAATAATCCACAAATATCCCCAGGGAAGACTTTTTGGAGGCACAAGGGATGAACCAGATGCCACCGAAATCCAGCAGGAGCTACGTGTCAACCTCTCTGTGCCTTTACAAGTCTCCCTGTGCAAGCTAAAAGCCTTCTGCAAGGCAGTCACAGTGCAGAGAGGCACAGCGTCATGGACACAGTTAATTTCCTTCCACTCCACAAAATGATTATAGCATTGGGTTTGAACAATGTTAAGAAAATGGTGCAAAGGATACAACAAAAGCTGCAGTTATCCTGAAGGGAATTCGATGTAATGATATTCAGGCCGACATAATCAACAGAATCTCTGAACTGTTCAAGTTTCAGCCAGCACTGGCAATTAAGAAATCTTACCAAGAAATGTAACTTAACTCCTTATTAGCACTTGGATCTCTATCAGGAACACTACAAAAATAGAAAAAAATAAATAAAATAAAATCCAAGAGCATTTTTCAAATTAGCAGCCTTGAGGGCAATATAACGTAAGTCCAGGCAGAGCGAATTGAATAGGAATAGTTAATTCAGTTCTAGGAAACTTAAGAATCCCTCCTCTCCTCATCAGCCGCAACTCGCTTGTTAAAGGGAGACAAATGAAAATGTTAATCAGCAAAGATGCTCACTGGGGGATTGCCGGGAAGGAATCGCTCCGAGCAGGCAACCCTGATGAGGTTGTGTGTGTGTGCAACCCCTCCGCCGAGGGGTGTGTAACCACCTCTCCCCAAAATGCCCGGTGAGAGACTTGTCTAGCAGAATCGTGACCAGAGCTCACAGGGTTGGCAGTGGTCTGAAACTGGTTTTATTGCTGTGTTACTGATCCAGCTCTTGGTAAGGACCCGGGAATGTTCCCATCGTGGGATCCGATACTGGGTCGTTGGCTGGGTTTTGGCATGTCCTTAGCACGCTGTGCATCTCTGGGAAGGGGAGGCACATGGCCAGGTAAGCAAGTCTGAGGAATTGCAGGACATATAAAATCTTATTGTTTTTTTTCTTTTTAACAGAAGGAATAGCTCTGGCTAGTTATATGGACCTTAGATTTAAAAATAGCTGGGTTCCTTCCTGTCTGAGGTAGAGAAAGATATAAGCTTGATTTATTGGCTGTCCAGTGGACTTTATATTCAATTTCCTCTTGTCACATTCCTATCAAGGAACTGCATGAGTGTAGCAGAGACAGGGTGAGCCTTTATAGAATAAATACATTCATTTATGTGATGAATACCTATATTCACATGAATAAAGGCCCCTCTTCAAACACTCAACCAAATAAATATTGGCTAAATATTGTTAGTACAAAAAGAAAAGAAAAGAAAAGGAAAGGAAAGGAAAGGAAAGGAAAGGAAAGGAAAGGAAAGGAAAGGAAAGGAAAGGAAAGGAAAGGAAAGAAAAGAAAAGAAAAGAAAAGAAAAGAAAAGAAAAGAAAAGAAAAGAAAAGAAAAGAAAAGAAAAGAAAAAAGAAAAGAAAAGAAAAGAAAAGAAGAAAAGCCATTGCACAAATTTGAATTCTATTGCTGGTTACAGTTAGCAAGAGTTTGTGAATGCACATCCATAAATGCATAAATGGGATACACAGAAATAAATGTCCTGCCTCATCCATGCAATGAGGTTTGATAAACCTCTGCTGGGCTGAAAAATTGGGAGTTTCCAAGGAAAAGCACACTGGAAAATTAAACATAAAAAACAAACAAACAACAACAAAAAAACAGGAGCGAGAAGAAATGAAACACATTTAAGATTATGAAAAAGGGTTTAATTAGTGTCTGACTTTTTTCTGATGCCTGGTGATGTAAATCAGTGAAATCAGTGGGGTGGCACCCAAGCTAAGCTCTGGATACAGGTCAGCCCAGGGTGCCAAAATGTATCCAGCTTGATTGGTTATGGTGAATTCAAAAATACTTTCCCCCTGTTGTATTAAGTATAACTAAAGCATTCATTTAGATTGTGTATTCTCCTGTACAAGAATGTTATTTTAATTTCCCCCAAGAGCTAAAAAAAGAAACTTTTTTTTTTTTTTCCCAATTTGATATACATAATGTAGGCTGGCAGTATTAGTCTAAGTGTTTTCTATTCATGGTTTTCTGAAACTTTCTATTAGAAGTCTTTGAAATCAAACACCCTTCTTTTTATCATATATTACTTCCTCCCCTGGAACTGTTCCGTCTCTGTGCAGTGATCCCACTAGACATTTAACTTTCATATGAAAAAAAAAAAGTGATAAAAATATATCGATGTTTGAACACCATCCAAAACAGTCAACTTCAAAAACAACACACAGACACACACACACACAAATTCTGTGAACGGAAAATAGGAACTGAATTTACTGGGAGTGGGAAAAGCTTTGGGAAAGCTAGTTGCTATGTTTTATGGACTATCTATTGACTTTGGGTATACCCAGTACCACCAGTGTTTGCAACAGCATTTAAAGCAAAATTTCCAATAGTGGGCCATGGGTTTACGCAAACCACAAGTGACACAAGTGACTTGCAGGCTGGGTGATGTCTGCAGAATTGTTTATTCTTGCAGCAGGCAAGGAGCACAGGACGGCTGCGGTTCTAGCTGCAAACTTAGGAGGTGGTATCAAGGAGTTTAAAATAGATGTGGTAGGCTTAAAGCTACCACACACAGTTTAAAAAACGAAAAGGTGACCTTAAATGTTTTTTGTGGTGTTCAAAATGCTGATTTGGGAAAAGCTTTATCAAATTTTTCTTTTCAGCCCCACCCAGGTGAGTATTTCAGCAGACTTGGGATATAATATCCTCTTCCACCAGCATTTTCCACATTCACGAGATAGCTGCTTTAATAACAGCAATGTTGTAATACCAAAGGCATCAATCTGATACCAGTCAGTTCCTCAGCCAGCCTCCTGTGCATCCTAGAGGATGCGGTCAAGTGTTAGGGATGTAAATGAAAGCTCCCAGGCATTAGGGAGGGAGAGGAGGAAAGGCAGAGGACTTACAATGCCTGAATTGAATTACCCTTTTATATATTTATTACTGGAGTGCACAACTTTATGATTTGGTATGTGCATTTGAAATGAGAGTAGCAGAGGACATTAATAGTCCTGGGTTGGAGAGCCTCAATTTCCAGGCCACATTACTGTTGCAGAACTGACCCAAGGCATGTCTGAGTCCCACCTTAATCTGCACCCAGAGTTCACTGATTTATGAATGCCAAAGTTTCCTTTTCATCTGATGGAGCATTTCTGGTCAGTGCTGGTGTTCTGCAGTTTCCACAGGACACCAAGCCTGGACAGTAGGTTACACTTACCTAGTTCTGTCCTGATTTGGTCATATTATTTTTATTTGATGCCGCATGACTTCTCAATATGCATCAACCGAGACTAATTGGCCAGGTAAATCCCACAATGCTGCTTCTGTTCCTTGACTGGAACTGCATCCAAATGTCATCTGTTAATTTAACACACGCCTTTCATGCATGCAACATCCACACCTGCAGCAAAAATCACGCAAATGCTTTTGGTGATAATTTAGAGAAAAACCAAGAACCTTAGCTGTGATTTCATTAAAATCAAACAAAATGCCAGTGGTTGACATAATGAAGGGTGTTTGATTTGGCTCTTGAGCAATGAAACAGCTATGCACAGAAAAGTGGTTGCAGCTTTTGTCCTAACAAATATGAAGCATCATTATTCTCTACCAGCTCAGTACCAATCCTCTCCTGTTAAAATCATTCAAACATTTCTTATTTTTTAACTTATTATTTCTTGGTACTGCAAAACAAAAGAAATGTTTGACAGGTATTAATTTTGAAAACAAATGGTATATTTCCAGATCAGCCGCTGAAGAGAAAGGAGGGAAAGAGAAAATTACAGGTTGTTTTAATTGCAAACTGGGAATTTTATAAACAAAATGCACACACGTATCATTTATAATCATGATCCAGGCCAGAGCAATAATTATGATAAATCCTTTGTCAACCCCACTAAGAAGTCTTTCATGAAGTAGTAGGAAATTAATTCACATTCTAGACAATGGTTCAATAAAATGCTTTCCAGCTTCTCTGGCATATGGAATTCCACATGGGCTGCAATCAGATGTTCCCCAAATCACACTTTTTCATTGCTTAACTCCTTGACAGTTTAACATAAACAAACACTGAATTCATTAAGTTGCATTTTTTAAGCTTTCTAATTAACTGAAACAGCTGAAGTTTAAATCTTCAAACATATGTTAAAAGCTTAATTTTCAAGACATAAACCACTGTAAAACCTGCAGATTATTAACATTTGAGGTGTTCAGCAGAGTACCTTTCCTTGTGTTGTTCTTCATGGTTCTGCAAAATGTAGACTTTCAGTGTTTTAATGTAAAGTAATTAACAAAACAAAAACCACCTCATTTTTATAATGAAAAACATTACTGTCTTGATTTGGAAATAGAACCTTTTTGATTATGAGCTCCCCAATTATTCACGTCCAATCCTATGATGCTATCTTTCTTTTTGATGAAATATCATGTGGTTCCATCAACAGCCTGTTGTTAAGCACTGTTAAGTACTATTTTTCAGAGGACATGCACATCCCTGCTCTTGCACCCACATATTCTGGGTGCAGTCTTGACCTCAGGGAAGGGGCTGTGGTTCTTTTATCCATCAAAGTATTTTCGTCTTTGCCATGACATGAGAAACATGCTTCTGGAAGGGACTAGGCTTTAATCCTTCTGCAGTCATTAATATATTCTATTAAAGAGAAATGTTTGGGTAGGTCAGGAAACTGGTAATAGGGCCTTATCCTTTGGACTTGTATGATCCTGGTGAGACCACAGAAATGGCCTGAACACCACAGACATTTGGTTGCTCCAACAATGCTTTTGGATTCAACAATTCTGAGCCTGAGATATACAACTTTTAATTCTTAAATGAAAGTAGCCAAGGCAACAGCATCACTTCAAATAGGGGCACACATTGCATCTATTTGACCTGAGGGCCACACAGCCATGGCATCATGACAAACATGCATACCAGAGCTAATAATGGGGTAAAAACCCTTTTAGCTCTCCTTGTCCCACCAGTAATTAGTATGATGGAGCCCATTTGGAAAAAATCTGCGATGACCCTCTATCACTTTGGAAGGCATTGAACAGAGCAGTGGTGGGACTCGGTTTGCACCCACACTGTTGTCCACATCTTTTCTCACATGAGATAATGAATCTGACCCAGGCACCACGTGCCTTGTCCTGCTGACGGGTCTACGTGTGAATTGTGAAGAGAGGAGGAAATGACGGGAAGTGAAGTGCCATCAGCAAAACTTTCATGTGGGCTTTGTTCCCAGGAAACCACTTCCTCTGTTTGTACGGGGATGGGACTGCATGGGGACTCGCGCTCTCAGCTAATTCAGCCAAGCCAGAAAAGCCATGGCACCCCACTAAAATTAAATGAGGTATTTCTTTTCTTATTTGTTTATATGGATTCTGCTGTCATAGAGTTTTTGTTTCATGGGAATTTTCATCCTCTTACTTTTCTTTCTGAACTTTTTTTTTTTTTTTTTTTTACTTCTATCAAAACTGATTACAATGAAGTAAATTCTCATGAGTTTGTTTGGATTAGAGAAAAAATGTGGGCTCTTGTGAACAGGGAACCAACACATAGATTTCCACCAGGAAGGAGCACAGTAATAGACTTTTTTATTAAGACTTGGCTAAATGACATGGCTCCTTAGTGAGCACCAACCTCACTGAACATCTGCCTTCTGAGGATGGGGCACCAACCAAAGTTGAACAACCACAGTAGCTCTCTGGCAAAATGAGAACCTGTGTTCAGGTTAAAATGTGCCTGTATTAATGTACATGAACATTGAGAAGTGGTGGAAACTGTGAGCTGTGTTTGTCCTGCTGTGCAGCTCCTTGGCTTGTTTTTCCCTTGGCCTACTGCCTCTCCGTGCCTCCAAGGACACTGATAACAGAGAGGCTCCATTTGGTATAATCCGATTACCACCATTCAGCGTCTTCAGGAGGGCACATCCTGTTGATGCAAAACCCTTTAACAAGCACACATCAACATGATGCTACGGGGGAAAAAATTGACTATCACCACATTGTGATGACACAAGGACCACCGAAGCCAAAGGGGGAAAAAAACAAACTATTATTGGCTTTATTTTCTATGTGTAGGCAATATCACAGTTAATACTCCAAGTGTCTGCTTAACTCCAAGCCTGGGAGTGGTTTCATTGAAATTTAGAGGCTTTCAGCTTGTTAAACTTTTGCATCTGCCTACAGGCTTTGCTAGGTCAGCACTTTTTGCCACCTGAGAGGCACCGATACTTGTGAACAACAGAGTGGCCAATGGAGGCTAGGGTGAGCTACATCCAAGCACAGGATCACTATTTAGTTAGTATTAATAAATATTCCACTGTGGAGAAACCCTTAGCAAAAGACCTCTATCATTCCAAAACATCTGCAATGGAAAATGTATGGGCAGCAAGGTTTTAACTGGATTCTCAGGCTACAGAGGGGTTCTTATGAAACCCTGATTACAAACCTGAAACCCTGAAACATGATTAAAAAATAATGAAGCAAAAGTTATTTAAATACATGAAAACATAGTTCATTATTATAAAAATCCTCCAAAGCAGGGGAAGGTTCCAGTTTCTTCTGAATGAAAAGAGAAACATTTTTTATGGATGACCCTTTCAGAAGCCTTGCTTTAGTTCCCACCACCACACACAAATAATGCAGTTTTAAACAAATAAAATTTCTCCCCCCATAGAAGTGTCTGTAAATGCTTTGTGTTGCCTCATCTTACAGCAGCTCTGTGACAGTTGTAGGGGTCATCCTGGGGACTGCTGGGTCCCCAGGTTTTCAGTGGATTCCCAGGGCATAAGAGCTGGTGGGCTGTTGTTCCTTTGGTGTCCCTGAACCAGAAACTGGAGGAGGCTGTGGGAGGAGAAGGAGGCTGTCGGAGGAGGAAGAAGAAAGTCATTTTATGGGTCAATTAGCAATGAATTTGTAAACAAAAACCAAAAAACAACAACAACAAAAAAGAAAATTATGTACAGCTTTCATCTGTGGCCATCCTCTGTAAATCACAGAATCACAGACTGGTTGAGGTATCAAGGGACCTCTGGAGGTCTTCTGGTGCAACCTCCCTGCTCAGGCAGGACCACCAGGTTACTCACGACCATGTCCAGATGGCTTTTGAATATTTTTGAATATTTTCAATATCTCAAAGGAAGGAGACTCATAGCTGATAATGCTCCCACATACATCAGGAAGATGAATAAGAGAAATAACCCTTAACTGCATCAGGAAGCCTACAAACAAGAGGCCCAGCTAATGTTCTCCCACAAGTCTTGCATCCTGAGATGCATCCAGAAAAGTACAGAGCTGGTGCATGGAAGGGTTTGGAGCCACCGTGGTGCTGCTGAGGGCTGGGAGCTGTGGGTTTTCCATGCTGAGCCAGGCCCCAGGGTGGTGGCATGTCTCAGCACAAAAAGAGCTTGAAGTGGAAAAGGGGGCTGTGGTGCTGCAACGTCACCTGCCAGCTTGCAAAGAGCAAAACCGAGCCATGCTGCATCCCAGAGCCAAAGGCAGAGAGAGGTTAGTCACCCGCGACTGGAGCATCCCAGATAAACACATCTGTGTTTTTTGTTCCTCCGTTTGTTGGCTGTTCTCTGTCCAGATGACCAGGCTGGAATAACCTCCCTGGAGCTGGTCATGCTCAGGATTTGGTTTGGGGTTAGAAGTGAGACCTTAAGTCAATCAGCTGCTATTGGAAAAATCCAGGCTAGCAAATATGTGTGCAAATTGCGAGAGCCACCAGAGCACTCTTCAGCCCAGGGGGCTGGAGGAAGTAACATGGAAAGAAAGGCCAGGGTCTGAGGTTGTGTCCGAGCACAGCACACAGCAAACAGCAGCTTAACTGTCTGCTCTCCTGCCCTGTACCACTCTTCCTCCTCCTGTTCCTCACTGGGGATGCATCTCAGCAAGAGACCAGAGAATAACTGCCAACTGTTCCTCTTACCAGACAGTTTTAATCTCTTTTTCTGTTCAGGATTATTGCCAGGCCAATTACTTCTCAAACTACATTTAATTAAACTCATTTACAAGCTGCTCCTTCAGGTATTTTGCTGAACAGCCCAATTGCAAATAAACAAGTGTGGTGGAGCTAGTTGCTTCCCCCCACTGGATGAATACGGGGCAGTTCTGCTGTGAATAACTGCACTGCGATAAGCAGGATTTGATTTCTCTGATAATGTGCTGTTGCAATGTAGAAATATTTGCTCTAGCAAAGTCCAAAGCAAAGTCGCTGAGGGAGGAAGAAGAGTGGCCCTGGAAACCGAGGGTGATGGTGGCACTGCTGTCAAGGGAAGGTTTGTGATGCACAAAGCTTTCTGCTCCAGATGCTACCAGGACCCCAGCATTGTCATCCCACCCCAATCCCAGCACCATTTCTCTTGTTTCTTCACTGCTCCATGGAAGAAGTGTTCCTCGTCCGTGGGATAGCAAAATTTGTTTTTTTCTCCACTGCTGGGGAGCCCTGAGCTGGCTGGAGAAGGCTGTGGGCTGTTGAGCATCCACTGGGACCACTCCGCAGAGTGAGACAGTCTCATTCCTTATTTTCCACGGTGTGCTCAGTAATTGTTTAGTCTGATACCGCTGTTCAGAGGAATTAATAAAATTAATATATTAGAAATCAGAGAGTGCCAAGGAGACAGCTCTGACCTTCCCCACTGCCCACTGTTCCTCTCCCCAGCCAGGCTGGGCTCCTGCCCACAGGATGGGTTCAGTTTTGTCACTCATTTTTTGCAGATCACTTCAGGCAAAAACAAAGAGACGCTGAGACTCAGAAAAAGATTTAAAAATCTCAGCTTGCTTTAAAGAAGAGAAAACAGATTTTCATGCAACTCTTTGCTCTGCCGTGTTATCCCCGTAGGGTAGAAGCGTCCTGGGTGAGGCTGCTCTGGCGAGGTCTGGTGGTTTTGCTAAGAACAACAGACCCTGCGTAATTACACAAATAGGCCCTGACCTCTGGCTCCATCCGATCTCCTGTTACATCTGAGAGGTCTGGATCTGGACCAGCACCGCAGCGCAGGCTGAGGTCCTCTCGTGCAAGGTGAGGATGAGATTTGTTAGTTGCGTGTGAGCCGGCTGTAAGTCACCAGGTATTCTGATAAGATGAATGGCAGGAGTTTTGCTATCTGAAATTACACATTGACATGAACAGGAGGAAAGCAGAGAAAATTTCCGAGCTGCAATTAATTATTTATTAACTATAACTTTATTTCCCAGAGGCAAAGTGCCTTAGAAGAAAGGTAATAGGTAAAAAAGTGTTAGCTAAAGCTCTTAATATCATGCTTGATTCACCCGATTAGGATCTCTTTTACCTAGTCAGGGCTTTCTCTACTTTGCTGTGACAAAGGTGATGGACATCATTTTAGTGTACAGCAAGCAAATAAATTTCTGTTGTACAACTGGTTGGTCTGACCCAAATCCACCAGTCACCAAAGGCACCAGTAACCATTTTCTGAAGGGAGATCCATACCACAGCCTTCAGGTACAATCCAAGCTTTGTTGTGTACCGAAGCTGTGTCTGCTTCAAATTAAGGATGGGTATTTTTTTTTTCTTGTATGTCAGTTCAAACAGACATCTCAAGGACTTCTGCACAGAAGTAAAATCATTAAGGACTAAAAATGAGAGGAAGGAGAAAATAATTAGGCTGAAAAGCAAAATCTGTTGGCCCCTTTCTACATGATTTCTAGCAGCGACAACTATCAAAGTCTTTTCTAAAAAGAAAGTGAAACCACCAGTACTCTCCAAAAATCAAGGGCAGTTAATAAGTGCCTGTAGCTTCAAATTTTGGGGAGATGATGACTTCTTTGGCTCACTCATAGACCCTACAAAGCATGTAGAGTGTCCCAACAATTTTTACCTTCATTAAGAAACCATATGCCTTGCTGCAGCAGTTTTGTAAAACCGCACATAAAATGTAATGAGTTCAGCATTTTCATATCATTCTAATTTTCTTAGCTGATATTTGAGATAAAAGACAAAGCCTGCCTTGGTTTCAGTTCAGAGGACGTTCTGTACTATGGCTTCACTTTTCTGAAATACTGATCAAAGCAGAGCTGTGAAATCTTACTATCCCATTGCTAACTGCACTGTTGACTTTGTGCATACTTCCAAAATCCCTGCTTCCCCTTAGACCTTTAGACCACCTTATTAAAAAAAAAAAAAAAGAGATATTTGCATTTAGTGCTGTTCAGTACTTTCTTGCTAGAAACAGTCTTACTAGAGAGCTGAAACATGATTTTCCTGTTCTATAATTAAAAGAATAAACCAATAAACCTTTTTCATGGTACCTCCAAGCTTGCTTTGCTCTGAAACACGTGTGATATCATTTTGCCTACTGTGAGGGATGCTGTTCATTAACTTTGGAGGCACCCCTCTCATCAAAGAGAGAAGGGAAACGACTCACGAGTTTCCCCCCCAAGATTCTCTGATTATATTAATCCCAGAAGATCTGAACTTCATTTTCATTCCATCTGGGACAGGAATCCAGCAGGGAGAAGTTCAGGGTACTCAAATGTTTCCATAACTGTCTCAAATAACTTCATGCATTTCAGCTCGTCAGCTGTGTAACCAAGTGTGGGGCTCCCTGTCAGGTCCAACTGGTTCTCCTTCTCATCTCCATCCACATCCCTATCTCCATCTGCATCCCCATCTCCATCCTCATCCCCATCCCCTTTCCCATCCCTATCCCCAACGTTATCTCCATCCTTTGGCTCTTCGGGGAGATGGGGGCTGAAGGGAGGTGGGACACTTCGTGCATCACCTGATATGACCTGGATAGAGAGTGGGGATTTTTCACATCACGTTTTTCCCCAAAGCTTCCTCCCTCAGTAATTTAACTTTTCAATAAAGACAGAAAGTAGATGTGGTGGTAGGGTGACACTGAATTAGGCACGGTGAAGAAATGCCTGTCTGTGAAAGTGGTTTTCGGGCAGGCTTCCCGGCAGGGAAGGGACCAGCAGGACTGGCTAAACAGCGGGTGGTCTGAGGTGAGGCTAAAAGGATCCTGCTGCTCTCGGGATGCATTTATGCAGCGGGGATTGAAATCTACGAGAAACTGTAATTTACAGTTGAGCAAATGTAAACCCTGGGGACAGCCTTGATGGGCGGGGGTGATGATGGAAGAGGCAGTGTGTGTCCCCCAGGAGCTGGGTGACGATGCCGAGCAGCCCCCATGGGATGTGCGGGGCCCGATGCTGCGGATGGGGCATCTTCACAGCAGCTTGTGCACGCTGGCACCCGCAGCCGGTGCGGGGAGGCCGGGGGGAGCTGACACTGTTGGGTTGTTTCTGTGGTCTCCGAACATCAGCCTTGAAGCCAGGCTTCTCTTCTGAAGGAAAAAATAGTAGTTCTGACATTCCAAGAAATCCCAAAAGGAAAAATACTGAAAATTAAATGGGTTGGGCTCCGTCCAACTCACTTACTCATGGGAGATAAATGATTTCGTATGCTAATGACCATTCCCTCAAATCTCTGACATTTTCTTACAATGTACTTAAGTACAGTTTGTTTTGCTTTCTGTCTCCACAACAATTACAAAGATTTATATTTTATTGCTCTGGTTACGTTTGCCAGGACCACACTTCCTTTCCTTTTTAAAGGCACAGCGATATTGTCTGGTGCGGCACATAACGGAGCTTTCTGAATAGCTAAAAGGAAAATAAACAAGGCTGAACTTATCTTCTGGAAGAGGGCAGACACTTTCGCTAGGCACAGCGAAGCCAATAAAGGCTTCTGGCTCTTTTCTCCTCGACAGATCAGTACACACAGAATCAGCAGCAGTTCATAAGCAAGACAACTCTGTCACCTTTTGCGATAACTTAAAATTAATTTGCCCCTCTAATGTGATTAAGAACAGCTAAAACCTGCCACCTTTAAAGGCGCATCTGGTGGTAATGGCTAATTTCTTCAGTCTACCGTTTGGCAAAGGGGATGTCTGTGCTTCGCAGAGGTGGGTCTCTCGTCTTGCTGCAAGCTGGGGGAAGAACAAAGCCCCCTGTACCCAGGGCACATTAGCACAAATGATGATTGTTTTCACTGACACCTTTCCCTGCCTCCTCCACCCAGCTCCCAGCCCTCAGAGTGACTCAAGTCTCCACCAGGGAGGAGAACAGCTTCGGCTGACTTTGCCAACCAGGACGCTGGTGCTAAATTAGCATTGCCAGGTTAAGCCTGCAGGGAACGGAGCTGAGGTCACAGCGCTGCAGACTGGAAACCAGATAATCCTGGGCTGCAATGGCACTTTGCCCACGGCTGTCTCGGGAGCCCTTTCCATCGCCCTGTCGCCACCACATCTGAACAGCTCAGCGCCATGAGAGGGGCCAAACTCTGCCATCCCCACTCCCTGCTGCTAATTAGTCCTCCTCTGTGTCCTCCTTAATTTATAGCCCTTGTTGTTTTAAAAGCATAATCCCCATGCAGCACAGCAGATTGTGGGGTGGTCAGAGGAGCCGTGCTCAGCCCCAGCCGTGGGCAGTGCCCATGGGAGCGCTGCAAGGCTGCTGCAACACAAACCTGCTGAGGGGTGGCAATGTGTGTGTGTGAACCGACTTCTCTGCCCGGTTCCAGCCAAAAAAAAAGCTGCTAGCGATGCCCTCACAGCAGGTCGGATCCAGTCTTGTTTTTACAGACAGAGGGAGAATCCACTGACTGTGGCTTCCTTGGGAATCATTTGCAGTCCATGAGTAATGTGGACCACAAGATGAAAAAAATATAAAAATAAAGAGGAGGCTCATAAAGGAAAGGAAAAAAGGACAATATAATCAGTGTTTTCCACTATGTGCTATGAGCATCTTGAAAAACTCTGTTACCAAAAGACTCTTGTCGAATAACCTGTACCAGTTTGGAAAATAAATGTCATGCAACAAGTGATGTCCAGAAACACCTCTTTTTCATGATCCCAACTCATTCGCATGGGTTTCATCGGGAGAATGATGACAACCAGCAGTGACTGCAGCCTGTGACACAATTTTCCCCTCCCATTAAAACAGTTGAAAGTATGGCATGAGCACTGGCGATAGCTGGGAAACTTTCATTGTTAGCTGCTTATCTTCCTAACTTCATAATTATCTCCTATCCCAAATATACCCTATTCAGGCAAAGGAATGCTCATTGCATATCATATAGCAAATAACCTTTTATTTATTATACATTTATTTATTATTTTCTCTTTTGAGTGCAATGACGGACTCAGACCCAGAAATTCAGGTTTTGATTCCCAGACCCTTCCATAGGCTTCCTGTGTGACCTTGGGAAAGTCTTTTTGTGTTTCCGTTTGTCACTCAATAACTTAGAAAAAGGAAATAATAACACGAGATATTCTTTTGTGGGATGCAAAAGGCAGCTTTTTGCCAAAATTCAAATGAGAAAAAATGCTGATCACTTCCATAGCTGATGAAAGAGGAGAGGGATGCCATGAAGAATGTTGTCAAAGCTTTAATAATTTCCAGTGGTACTGAAGATATTTTGTTTTCCCAGCACATCGCTCTTCTGCTGCCATTCACTCGCAGTTTCCAGCAATTCCTTGTGCAGTGCCCAGTGCAACAGTTTTAATCTAGCGCCAGCTGAAATGTGCAGCCATAATAATGATGTTTTATTTCAAAGCATCTTCCTCTGTTCGTGGCCAGAACGTCTGAGTAGATTCCACTCTGTTTCTGCTAATAATAATAATAATAAAGGCAGATTGCAGAATTGTCTTCAGCTCATTTGCAGTGCTCGTTTGAGCTGGTTTTGGGGGAGAGGATCCCCGTGGTTGGGTTTGCTCCATGGACTGAGGTGTGCTGTGGACAGACCCCACCAGCCCCATGCACTTGACCTGTGTGGTGCTGGTGTTCCCGTAGGATGATGCTGTACAGAGCTGGGTGATGTTGCTGCTGCTTCTGCTCCTCATCCTCCCCCTCGGTGGGAGTGTGGCCAGGCCACCAGTGTGGGCAGTGCTGCCGTTTAAAAGAACAATAAAGGCTGAGCTCCTAATCCCAAAGGGAAAATGTAAATGGTAAGATGTTTCCTAAAAATATGGATTATGAAAGTGCATCCATTTCTATTGTTTTGGTGAAACATTGTGTTAACTGAACTTAATCAAACACACATTATTTGTCTCTGTGGATGAAATTCTCTGGCCCATATTACCCAGGTCAAACCAGATGATCTAATGGTCCCTTTGGCCTTAAAATCCTCTGAAACAATGAAACATGGGTTTCATTAATGTAGCTAGACATTTGGAAGAATGAAATATGAGCTGCACAGATCCTAATAATATATCTTTCAGATTCCTATGGCATTTGTCCATCTTTTTGCCAGAGTGCCATTTGTGGGGCGGAATAGTGCCCTGTTCTCTCTCCCTCTGGGAAACAAACTCCTCCAGAGCCAGCTGTGCCTATTGCAAGGCAGATGTGTGCACCCTCTTGCAGGCCATTTACCATACAAAAGCAAGTCTCTGGGGGACCACATTCTCCTTTTCTCCCCCTTTCAGCCATGGAGAGCAAAACTCCCACTGCCTATGATATATACTGCATCACGTCAAAAACCACACCAGTCATCTTCTGCTGCAGGGGATTTAGTTTCTCCCTTCTCTGCGATGACCTGCTTTGACTTCAGGATGAGATGATTCCTTGAAATACAATCCCCGTGTGTCTGCTTGCCTCTAATGAAGCACTGCTGGCTTGTCCCACGTCCATACCGTCCGCAGAACAAGCCCTGGGCTTCTCCTGGTACCTCACTGAAGAAGGGAAGGAGAAAAAAGGTAGCTAGATCTCAGCACACGTGGGGTTAAGCAGGATGACATCCAGCAGCTAATGCGACCAGCAACAGATGGCACCAGGGGACACTGCAGCGTCACCTCGGGGCTGCAGGCAGCCACATCCGCATGAATCAGGCTTCTTCAGCCAGCTCCATCCTTTCCTGATCTCCTCGCCTAATGCCTGTGGATGCGCGCAGCCACTGCGGAGAGCCCTCCAGCGTCCCTGAGTCGTGCTATTTGTGTGAAAGACCACGGGAAAACCAAAAAGGCTGCAGAAGGATCTCAGAGCAGAGAGCTGTCCCCCTGCCCAGCCTGGGCCAGGCGGTGATTACAGACAATACCTTCCGTATTTCTCAGAGGGAAGTGATATATCCTTCCCAAGTCGAGCCCGTGGCAGCTGTCATGCTTTGTGGCTGCTCGGGGTATGCAGTGATGTCATTTCAGAGAAAGAATCAAAGATTGTCTTCAATTTGGGGGGGGCTTAGCTGTTTTGGTGTTTTTTAAACTTTGCCTTTTTTTTTTTTTTTTTTTTTTTTTTAAATGCATTCAGAATTCATGCAGGGACGTTTCCAAACCAAATCCTCTGTCCGCTCTCTCTGGAGCCTTCCCTCCCCGCTGCCTGTCCTCGCTCCCTCTTCCCCCGTTGTCCCGCGCTGGCGCCGAGCACTGGATCCTTACTGGGAAATGGGCAGGTCACACGGTTTACTGTCAGCCACAGAGACCTCTTTGGCCACTGCCTGATTCACTCTGGAGAGAGCCTCATTTTCTGCACCACCTCCTGAAATGTCAGAGAAAAATAAAACCCACTGTGTGACTGCAATGAGGCATATTCTGGCCCTGTTTATTTTGTAGGCAAACAGCCACTACCAGCAAGCAGCACGAGCTATAAGTTCCAAAAATCTCCTTTACCAAGGATATTGTATGTGAAGGAGAACTGCCAAATTCTCCAGGCTGGAATGTCTGTTTTCCAGGGAACGGGCTTTTTTGGAACGTCTTGAGCAATCCCGAGGCAGATGGCAACCCAGCAAGCCTGCCTGAAAACAGCAGAACGACCCTGAGTGCATGAGATGAGTGTCACTGTTGTGCCAGGAGAAATCAGATGCAAGACGAGTCCTGAATCCATGCCCCCTTCCTCATTAATCTTATCCTGACAAAGTACTGTCCCCACTTTGGCCTCGTGCCCAAGCCTGTTTTGGCTTATCACTCAGCCAAGGCAGTCAGTCAACACCGGGAGTTTCCATCTCCGAGGATGGGCTGCAGGAAGCCAAAATCTGACACTTCTTTCCTCTGCCTCATTAGATCCTGTGTTTCACAGGATGCTGAAATCAAGGCACCATGTGCTCGCGGACAGATAAATCAGTTCAGACCACCAAATAATGGAAATTCAAACACAGGCACCTATCTGTGGTTCTTAAGTGTTCACATTCTCCAGTAAAGCTTCACGAGGTATGTGCAGTAATTAAGACACAGTTTTTAAAAACCTCTGACTAACTTTTTAAAAGGTCTCTTGAGTGCAAGGCTTTTGTCTGAATGTAGCTGCTGAACATCAGTGTTGTGGTGTTAACATCAGCAAGAGCTTCAGATGAGGATGACAGGACATGGCAACTGGACCTCTGCGAGAAGAAGGCATTTCCCATCCCACTGAAGGAGGCCAGGGTGCTTTGACCAACACATTTCTGTAATTGAGGGCCCAACGTTTTAAAGGTAGGACCTAATGTTAGCCACCAAAACCCACCTGCAGCTTTCAAATTTGTTGGCCCGATCTCCAAGAAACTGAACACTTTTGGGTATGTTTAGTGGACTTTGGTAGGAACACATGAAGCTGAGGATGTTTATTAAGGTGAACTCAACCTCACAGTTGATAAAGCACTGGACCCCAAGTTAAATGATTTGGTTGTACCAGGTGTGAACAAAGCATCTATGGCAGAGTCCTATTTCTGGCGGTGGTCCATAAGAGGTGTGCAAGAAAATACATAAGAATAAGACAAAGGCTATGTCCTCAAATCCTCTCACACCCTCGAAAAAATACTACTTGTAGGTGGTTATGTGTGTTCAGTCTCCTTCTGTTGGCCTGATCTTGGCAGTAGCTGGGGCTCACTGCTCCCCTCCCCGTGATTTCGGCGACCTTGCTCCATGCCCCCGCTATCGGGAGCAGGGATCTCCGCCTGCGGTCTCTCCCTGCTCCATGAGCTCATTGGCACATTTTCACTTATGTTACCGGATTACTTAAACACGGTCCTACGTTAATCAGCAGAGTGTCAGTTCTCACACTGGGGAATGACAATTGTAATGGTAATTTTAAAGGTATTTTTCATCTGCGAGAAGCCAAGATCTTTTAAAGCAGCAACATCAAGGGAATATTTATTTTAAAAATTTCAGCCGAAGGAGCCAGCCGTTTGTACACTTTATGTTTCCTTTTAACTTCAGATCCATTTTTTGCTCTTTCAGGCAGAGTTTTCTGTGTAAGCAGTTGCTGTGTAACTCCTTTTCCTCTTCCCCATAAATGCTGGGTACCTTATAGACCAATAAGCCACAATTGGGAATGCATTCAGAGACCATTAGTACAGGAAGCCAGGTCAAATCCAAAAAAACCATGAACCAGTAAGTTTGAAAACACCGTATGAATGGCCTTTTCATAGCGTTGCTTTCAGGTGGAGTTTGTTTTTGGATTAAAGGAGTTTATTCAGGTATTCACAAATATCCAAGCTCTCTGAACTGGCTGGAATGTGGAAACCTCCAAGTCATAATCAATTGCCGTAAAAGGGATTGGCATGTTCTAACCAGGGAATAGGGGGATGAAAGAGTCATAATTAGGTGACACACCTTCAAAACGGGATGAAAGACCGAAAACATCCTCAAAGGCACAAGCAAATATGAAAATCTCAAATCACCTCTTTCTTTATTTGTGATCAAGACGTTCCAAAAATGCCTGTTTCAGAAGTTGTACGTGTACCAAAATGCCACATCATTTTTCCCCCTTTGCCTCTTTGGCTGGGGAATTAAAAAAAATTACAACAAAACACAACTGCAATGTGACAGAACCTTGTTTTTTTCCATCTTGGGGGCTGTGGAAACAGGGCTTGCTGCGTCCTGAATAATAGAAAATACAGAGGGCAAAAGTGTTCTTTCAGCCACTCAGACATAAGACAAGGCAGTGCTCAGAGATACATCCCATTTTTTTTAATTATGGACACATGGGAGAGGGAAACTGGTGACCTGAGTTCAGTGAAAGAGGGATTAGAGATGGAAGGGGAAGGAAACAAGAGGAGTTATCACTGCAGCAATCAAATGCGGATGGAAAACGTCCTTGCAGGAGGAGAAAGGAAGCACAACATCTTCTTTCCTGGTAGGCAATGCAGAGGGATTGCCTCCTTTATCCCACCTTCTTCCCACTTGAGTCACCAGGAAAGGCAAAAGGGACCTTTATGTGACCTGCAGGTGATGACCTTGAGCTGTTCCAAACGAGAGCTCAATATTTCCAGCACAAACCACGTTTGGCTCTTTTCAGGGTTAACCCAGGTCATGTGTGCCAAGCACTCTGGAGCTGCAATTTGCAGAAGAGATGCTAACTATTGTCTCCATGAAGCCGCTGAAAACGAGGCTTTAGAGCATGTTTGCATGGCTGTGAACTAAATACAGAGAAGCCTGATCTTTCGGCACTGTTTGGAATCAGTTTATTTCAGACTTCAGCTGCTTCGTGCTGTTGTTAATTGGAGGCTATTGTTTCCCAGCTCAGTGTTAAAAGAAATGGAAGGTTATTGGGAACTGGCAAGTTTTCTGGAAATAAGTGAAACCTTCTTCCTTTCTCATACTAAGCACACACTGCAAGGCACAGCCACACACACACATTATAAACAGCAAATATATGAGAGGAAAATCCACATTTTATACATCCTGAAGCACTTGAACCTCTTGCTCTGTATTTAGAGAAACATTTGCTATGGCTTCAGACAACCTTCAAAATAAAATACATTCCCATTCTTATTACGTAGTGGGAATTAATTGGCATTTACTAACGGGTACCGTAACTCCCTTTTTTTCCCCTTTGCCGTCCTAACCATCCCACATCACATACAGAGTCTGCTGAACCTCATTCTTTCAAAACACTTGCACAAACAGTGTCCTGTTTCCCTCCCGCAGGTGCAGAGCAACACATGGAAGAGCTGGAGGCTTCAAGTGTAGCCTTCAAATTGGCTTTAAATATGGACTGACACTGGCAAGTGAGCCATATTTGAAAGGATGTTCTTGCTGAAATTAATAAAACAGGCTAAAACTTTTGCTTTTTTTACATAACATTTTGTTCCATAAGATGCTAACCCAAAGTCCATTTTGAACCAATGATAGTCATTCTCATATCAACAACTTTTGGGTGCAGATGGCCAACAGTTTTTGATGGAACAATTTTCCACCCACTCGGGAATGTTGTCTAAATTATGCATGAAATGTAGTAATTTGGGAGAAATTTACAACTTCCAAAAAGGTGAGATGAGAAATTTTGGCTTCCTAATTTCTTTTTAATAATGGCAAGTCATTTTAATTTAATGCCGTAGAAACATGTAATTTTGATTTTCTTCCTTTGACTCATTTGGGTCAACTAGTCCATAGCGTTTAATAGCATATTATTTTTACATTATGTTACAAACTCCTAGGGCCAACGCTGGCACTTAGGGTGGAAACTTGTCCTTTCCACTCCTCTCCATCCTTTGTAGTGATTTCCATCAGCTTGATGCTGTTGAAATGAATCCTACTACCTCCCTTGCTAGGCTTTTTAAAAAGATTTCTCTTGGAGATGCTCTGCTGCACATTTCCAACGCTCAGCTGTGGGATGTCCTGTCCAGCTTGGACACAAGTGCTGGTTCCTGGGCTGGCTTTTAAAAATTGCCTCCAAGAAGATGCTCTCCCTCCAGCTCTGCTGCTGGAGCCATACTGACCATGAGCTTTTTGGCTGTTCCTTGTCCCCGTTTCCCTGCACCAGCACGTGGCTGGAAGCCCCCATCATGGTGTCGGGTCGTGCTTTCTATTCCTGCAAGTTGGGTTTCCTGAGCTTGCTGTGGGAATTGTGCACTGCACAACATACATGCCCCCAAAACCTTTAGACAACCAGAGACGAGCTGGAAGAGGACAAATTCTCAAATCTCTTTGCTGGTGATGAAATCTTTCCATATTCTGCCCTGACCTCTTTTCCTTTGTGTCTTTCTTTCTTTTTTTTTTTTTTTTTTGAGGAGGGGGAGGGAAGCATCTATTTTTCTGTCCAACCTTTCAGTGACTTGCCAGCTTTCACAGCCCCATATATTAATGGCTGAGATCATAGCTGCGTTGAAAAGTCTGGTCTTTATTCAGAGGCTGCCCATTTCTGATTTTTGTGTGCTGCTAAGTTTAGGAAATGCCACGCTCAGCCCTTCTAGCCTTGCTGTTACTTCCTTCGCGGGTCGGCCGGCCAATACCGCTCTGCCCAGGGAGGTGTGCGTGTTGGCATTTCCTGCTGCACAGGAAGCTCTTCTTATTTCTGAAGCTCTTTCCCTCTCCCAGGAGCTCCAGTTTTGGGAGTTGTCGCTGTATTTTGGGGAATTTTGATTCTCTAACAACTAGGTAAATTGTCAGGTTGTACAAAGAACTTATTCAAGATAAAAACACTGTGCTTAAATAGCAGCTAAGGTTGGATTAGGGAATACATGGTGGAAAACAAAGACATGCATTTTGTCTCAAAAGGAAATAAAAATAAATACATGTGAAAGCTGACTGTGCACTGAGGTCACTTTAATACTGTTGGCTTTTGCAGACTGATAGCAGCTGTGTGAGCCCTTAAATGCAAAGGCTGAGCCTCTGGTCATCTTTAGAGGAATTGGCAAAAATGATCTTGCTTCAAGAAAGAGAAAATGAGAAAACCAGCAAAACTCAAAGGGCTGATCTGTCATCTTCCAGAGGCTCACAATGCCCAAAGAACTACAGGAGGTTTTGCAAGAGTTAAAAAAAGAAACTTGCATCTCAGAGCTCTGGAGTTTCTGGGAACTGAACTGGAGCAAGAGGGCTGGGGACCGTGCTGAATAAAGATAATATCTGCTGCTCCACAGTGTTCAGCGTGCTTTCTATTGCTTCTGGAAAAGACGGCTGTCATCTGTTGGTCTGTCAGTTGGGCATCTCCTTTCTCTGCTATACAAGTCATTCTGAGAACAGAAAATTATTTTTTTTCCACTATTCCTAAATAGTTCCTTGAGCTTTGTGGAATTTGGAAAACAAAACACAGC
Source organism: Oxyura jamaicensis (assembly GCF_011077185.1). Lineage (NCBI taxonomy): Eukaryota > Metazoa > Chordata > Aves > Anseriformes > Anatidae > Oxyura > Oxyura jamaicensis. Next base: position 18,328,115 of record NC_048903.1, on the reverse strand, counting down.
AAACAACAAGCAAGTAAAAAACCAAACCAAACCAGCCAACCAACCAACCCAACAAACAAACAAACAAACAAACAAACAAAACAAACAAACACCTTTCTAGCAGCTATTCCAGGAGCTGTTTCATTCAGAGTCAATTTAATTGAGCGGGGAAGGATAGCTGAAATTTGAAAAAACATGCAGGAGCCTTGCCTTTGGCTTGACAACGTCTTGGTGCTGTCATGGGCTCTTTTAAGAAATTTGAGGAAAGAAGCAAAGGAGGGCTACAAGATATGATGGAAAATGATCTGCGGTGAGGTTGCCAACACGTTTAAAATAACAGGTCGGTGCTCGGTGGGCTTTTGTGATAATCTCTGAATAATAAGAATAAAATAAAAAAAAGGAAAAGGAAAATAATAATAAAAAAAGGATAAGACTAAACCACTTAAACTGAGAGTGGAAAAATGATAAGTTATAATTAAAGGCCAATCAGACCTCTGGAGCTGAATAAAAGGAAAGCAAGTAGATGAGGAGATAAGGCAAGAAGCAATTAAACTCCTCCTTGATGACAGACTTACATTAGCTGCTGAGGAAGAGTGAAAGGTGGGGTTTACTGATTGAAAGCAATTTCATTTGGGGGACCCGCACGTCACCTCTTCTGCCTTGTGACAACTTGACTTGCACGCTGCAGTGGAGCTCCCCATCTGTCATCTCCTCTCAGCAATCGAAACCAGCCTTCAAACTGGGTCCTGGGGAATGCTTGCTTGTGATCAGCACTGCAGCCATACAAGCAAATGAGTGGATAACAGCATGGCTGATGCATGCATTTTCTCCTGATACCACTGCATGGGGTGCAAAGATGGCCGGAGCTGTTTGCAGACTTGCAGACATATCAGACATCTTGCAGAAGGTTGGTTAAGCAAGCGTTGGATCTCTGAGGGTGGAAAAAGGAGGGAGCTGGGCTAAGATAACATTACCCCACCACTCAGCATCAGCTAATAATGCACATGCTTCTTGCATGATCAGTTCCTTCTCTGCTCCAGACATAAATTTTTGTGCACAGTTGCAGGAAATAGGTGTGCAAACAGAGCAGGAGACATCTGTAATGTGAAAATCGCTGTGTAGTTACCTACAGAGCCATTGTGCATTCAATCCGCTGCGTTAGCTGGGCAGACTGAATAATTATATGCACTGATATGGGGAACCAGCTATGCAAGCAGGGTTTTTTCTTTTAATGCAGACCAATGGCTTCCTGTTTTGGAAATCTTGCCTCTTCAGTGCACAAATGCATAGTTTTGTGTGTGCATAATTTGTGGCTGTAATTTTAGAGGCTCATTAAATAACTTGGCTGTGGAAATCAAATTGCCTTTCATCAAAATCCAGCAAGAGCTGAACTAGTTCTGTCCATCACAGCAGCCCTTCTGGTCTTCGTTACGCGGCTGAAAAGTACAAATGCAAATGGGGCTGTAGGTCTGCAGCACAGGAGGGAGAGGCAGGGATTTGAGAAGAGAGAGTGACGCTGGCAGCAGAGTTTCAATAGTGAGTTGGTCACCTCAGGAGAAGTCAGATCTGCCCTGCTTTTCTGCCCAGGTAAGAAAGCCAAGGGAAGGCCCAAGTGGTGGGTCTGCATGGTGCTGTGCAAGCCCATCTAACATCTCCAGGAGCCCCTGTGGTGCACCGTACTGCCCCGGGGACCTTCTGCCTTTGGTATGCAGCAAATTGAAGTCTGGGACTTAAACCCCTGCATGTACCATGCACCAACACCACATTGATGAAGTCCAGATTTATTTTAAGTGTAATATTGTAGGGATGAGAACGAGGAACGACTGCAGGTGAACACTTAGGTGGGGAGGGACAGGTGTTCTTTGATATCCAGCAGCATCATTTTATTTTTTATTTTTTAAATAATTCTACATAAATATTTTGTCTTTAAATTATTAACATGCTATGAGCCTGTTAATAATCTTTGTGGTATTCATATTGATACGAAAGAAAATATGAAAGAAGAGGGGAATCCTGCCTTCTCCGCAGCATTTTTGTATCATTTGTACCCCAATTTCCTGCAGCTGGGACATTTCCTAGGGTTTAATCTTTATTCTGCCCCACTAACAGCAGTACACAACTTCCTTCCCTCTGGTGACCCTCCTGTTTGTAAGGTTTACTTGGAGGAGAGAGTGGGTTCAAAGATGCTTTGGGAAAGAAGGAAAAACAAGAAGTGGTTTCAAAATGCCCTATGTCTAAAAAGAAAAGTTTAAAAAAGGGAGACAAATAAAGAGATAAGACAGATGCTGTTTCCTGTGGACGGGAGACGGCTCTTTGGCAGCTGATGAAGAAGAGGTGGGATTCCCCCTTCCTCTGATCCCTTCCATTTGGGGTTTCAGGTGTCTCCTTCAGAAACCCAGAGGTCACGCAGGGGACAACCCGCCTACCAGAAGGGCCATCGGGCTGCCAACGTGTCAGCAATTCAAAGACCGCTGACAGAGATAAGAATGCGGGAGAGGTGTAACTTAAGTGTCATCTTATAGCTACTGGGAGCTCGGATACACTTCAAAGGCGGGCAGGCGGTGAAGCGGCTGCTCCACGAGAAGGGAGCCAAACAGGCAGGCTTGAAAGCATGATTAGGACTTATCGTATTCCACCACGATTGTGTGAAAACGGGCAGGCGGGACTCGCATGCTGCAAGGTAAATAGCAAAGCTTTAAAGAGCTGCTTCTCCTCCAGCACTGACTGCCCCTCTAGGAAATCTCCCTTAAAAACCTCCCAAGGATGAGATGCCCGGCTGGCCAAGCTGCTGTCCTCTGCCCCAGCCCCACAACAAAAAATGAAACTCATCAAGTGAGGCAGCCAAGAGATATTCAGGATGGGAAGGAGCTCACCGGGGTGCCTTCTTCCATTAGTACCAGCAGTCTGAGCAGGGTGGTTATTTCATGTTTCCCTGATGAGGCAGAGAAGCTGATGGCATTACGGAGAGCTTGTTCACATCGGTGGCAACTCACTGCCCTTTGAGTCAGAGGAATGATATCTCATGTCATCACATGCCCAAAGTCTTAATTTCTTCCTGTCTTCCTTTTTTTTTAATTTTTTTTTCTTTTTTTTTTTTTTATTTTTTTTTCCCCTCAATATTCTCGTGTGTGCCAACTACACCCCTCAGCATCTACACGCTAGCCCTTGGATTTTTCAAAATAGCAAAGGAAGCGGAAACAACTCCAAGCTTTTATCTATGTTTTCAAAAGAATGCAAATCAGGAAACTCAACCTTAAAAGCTTGGGCTGGAAAGAGCATCCTCCCCATTGCAAAACATTTCACCTTTAATATATTCGAACCAGCCTATGAGACCATTTTTCTTGCCAAGACAACTTTTCCTCATTAACTGTTGGGTTCCAGGAACCTCTTGGCTTTCTCTGAACTTTTCAGCACTGAAGCAGAATACTAATGTCAGGATCACATAGATGAGAAATTAAATCACAATTCAATAGCTGGGCAGATGCTGAATGGTAATAAGGGGAAGCACCAAGGCTCCGAGATGTTTGCCTGTGGATCTAGGTGGGATCACTAATCATTGCGCTGGAGTTTGGGATTATACCTGACTGCTGGTGATGGGAGTGAGGTTGGACCTGGGTTTCTCATTGCTGTGTGCTCAGGCAGGCTAAGAAAATGGAGAGAAAATTTTCTTCCCATCCTGCTAACAATGATTTATCCATACTGGCACTTAACGTGTCATCTGAGTGACACCCTTGAATTCCTCTACTGCATTACGAGAGACAAAATGGGAGGAAGGGTCTGGACAAACTTTTGCCTAAAACATAATTTCTAACTCCATACTGATAAACTTCTATGAGTTGCCTGAACTTCCTTATGAACCTTTAGTAGATGCCTATCCACGTATTAAAAACACAGCTTTGAACAACCGATCTGAAAAAAAATTGGGAAAACTCCATTCCTCAGTTTCTCTGTCAGCAAAAATGGGGCAATATCTCGTCATCAGTGACGGGGAGGTGCTATGCAAATGTCTTTGCTGAACGCCGCGGGTCTGCTGGCGGGGCAGTGCCGATGTGTGCAGCAGCGGCTGGGCGAGCGGCCGAAGCGTCCGTGCTGTGGAGGAGGGAGCCTTTGGAAAGGGGCAGGGCAGGAAGCTGTGGGAAGCCTGAGTTTAATCTGCTCCGTGTGTGAGTCAGAGTCCTAAATCTTCACATCTTCCGAGGCTTTTTGTGCCTTTGCCACGTTGGCTATGGCCAGCGAGCTTTCTGATTTGCCCCGCTTGATTTATATCAAGGCCGGTCTTCATCTTTTTCACATGTACTAACGGGTCGGTATTGCTTCATCCTTTCCCAAGCCAGAGAGGTACAGCTGAATCCAGAGTGTGCAGGGCTGCCTGAATCTCTATTTCCACCCAGACAGCTCTTGTCAGGGGAGAGGCAAAGAGGGAGTTTGTTTAAAGTGGAGCAGCACATAAACAAAGCCTGTGTAAGTACGCTGAAAATAAAAATGCCAGCAGCTCACTTACTCTCACTCACGAGAAGCCTTTGCATCCGTCTCTTTTTTTTTTTTTTTTTTTTAAATCTAATTTTGCAACTGTAAAAATGTGGTGGAAATGAGAATCTGGCACAACAACAGGCTCAGTCCCTCCGATATGGAGCTGAGAATGTCTGCAGTGATTACAAGCCTATAAATCTCAGCATGTCTCTCCTAATTACTCCAACAGGAAAGCATTTAATTATGTAATCAGGATACTCTATTTGACACAGGCACACATGTAGCCCGAGCGCTAACCTTAACCTGGTTATCTCGCTTTGTTTCTGGACTAGTTAAATATAGATGCAGACAGACGGATCCGTCTGTGCAAACAGAGAACGTTATGTGTGGGAAAGTAACCTGGTGTTGAACCTGTGCGATCGCCTTCCCCTGCTGCAACGGGCTGCTTGGTCGGGGCTCTATCTTGCAGACGGCTTCTTCCTGATCAGATGCAATTTGCTAATTTGCTGCCATTTCCTTGGCTGATTTGCCTTTTTATTTCAGGCCTGGGTGTGATTTGTTCCTGAGGGGTACAGCTGAGTTCATTTTTTTCTTCTACAAGTTCTGATTTATCCAACGTAAATATAGTTTTTTTTTTGTTGTTGTTTGTTTGTTTTGAGGGATATTAGATGCAAAATAATCCTGCAACAGCCCATTAAGAAGCAGACAAATGCTTTTTAGCCTTGGTTATATCCCTGGTCCCATCTAAACAAGGACACACTGAGTATCTGCTTGACCCCACTGCATTTTAAGAGCTTTCCAGGCAGGAAGAAGCATCGTGTCCTCACTGGTGCCGCTGGGTTCCCCCAAATACTCTCCTGGGCTGTGTTTATGGGTCCCAGAGGCACATTTTACATGGCCTTCTGGGAGCCTGTCTCTTTCTGCGTCTTTTATGGCTCCGATTTTAGCATCAATTCCAAGTTTCCCATTTTGCTCAGCATAGCCCTGCACGTGCATGGGAAAATCCTCACCCCCATGAGGGCCCAATGCCTTGCTCCTAAATAACACTGAATTTGCTTGTGCTGGCGCAGGTAGGATTGGTGCCAGCCCTGCAAAAGGAGCTGTGCCTGGTGGAGATTCACTGGTGAGCCGCAGGAAAACGAGTCAGCAGAGGTCAGGAGCTTGTTAATCACATTCCCTGCCTGTGTCACGGGCAGCTGTGGGACTGTGTTAATCCTGTTGTGCAAAGAGCACTGTGGGGACAAGGCGTGACAGCTGAACCACGTGTGTCTGGGAGAGGGGTGATCCAAAAAGCGATGGAGGAGCAAGGATGCGATCAGCTGGGCTGCTGCATGGGGTGGCAACCCTCCTCTCCTGCTGGTGATCCCCCCTCTGCACCTAGGCTGCTGTAACTGTCAGAACTGCGGGTTGGGGCTGGGAGAAAACAGCTTTTCCTTATAATAATATGATACCCTTATGTGGGCTTTCTTCTATAGAGGTTTTATGTCAGCTCCTTTTTTTTTTTTTTTTTTTTTTTTGTCTTTCCCTTTTGAAACATATCTGCCTGTGGTCTCTATATAAATTATTTAACAATAGGAAAACTCTCCTAAAATACTAATATTCACCTGACTGTTAAGCTTCTGCATTTTTTTTGGAAAAGATTTCTCATTGCTCATATCCCTCATTTACAGGGGCATCCCCACGGAAATGGTGTAAAAGGTACATAGCCCAAATTATTAAGCTGGCATTTATATGAAATAATTCATTTAAATGTGATTAACAACATAAAAGTAATAACAGAGTGATGAGAGAGAACTTCAAGAGGAATTCATTCCATTTCAGTGCCTTGTGCATTCTCTGTCCTGCTCCTTCCCTCCTTGCCTTCCCTGCAGCCCCACACACATCTGGTTCCCTATCAAGAGCCCGTGCCAGCAGAGGATACAACTATCAGTTGTATTTGATCATATGGGTAACTTCTTGAAGTTGTTACTACATTTTTAAATTAACAAAGCAAACAGTGAAAATCAGAGGGTTTGGCAGAGGACAAAGAAACCGCATCTCTCCCTACTTTTAGCTGCATGTCATAACAAAACGCTGGGCCAGATAATTAAGATAGTTTCTAAAAATGTCCCCGTGATAGCTGCCAGGGTATCTGTCTCCTTGAACATGCACATAGCATATCTGCAAGAGTTGCTTTAGTGCTTTACTTCAAAATAAATTGATTAAAAAAAAAATACATCAAGAACAAATATTACATGTGCTCCTAAGAAAAATGAGAAATATTTCCTTTTCCTTAGGAAATGAGAAACCACTCTAAAGGCATACAGAAAGCTGCAAAAGCAGGTATCTTTTCACTTTTAAATTGGTTCAGTAAGACATATGAATGGGTTTTTTGGACTGCAAATAGTTGTGGGGTGGCTAGCAGGTTACCAACACCAGCTGAGCCATAACCACAGGGCATTGCTGGCACCACAGTGCAGGCTGCCATGCAGGAGGCTTAACACAGCTCAGGACAAAGCAAAACTAGGTAAAAAGCTTGTAAAATGATGTTTTGAGCTTCTCTTAGACTCTGTAGGCTTTTCAGCCACCTTAACCCCATAGCAAATGCTGCAGTGTATCACATACAGCATGTCTTAATGGGAGGGTTTTTGTTTGTTTTGTTTTTTTAGAAATACAGAGGATAAAATTGAGCTATATCATCCTTAGCATTTCAAGGAAATCTTGCTAACCAACATCCTTTACGTCAAGCCTAGTATGTCATACAATGGCTGTCTTTCTAACAGGCAGCTAATATCATCTCTTAGGAATTTATTACGAGTGTACTATGTCTTGTAGCATTTTTTTTTAATGTCATGTTAATCAGAGCAACTAGGATATGTTGAACACACGTTTGGAAAGGAAAGATTAATTTCACACCGACATTTGCAACTCAAAGGGAGGGAAAACGAGTGTCGTTATCCAATGTCATTAGCAGAGCTGGCACTAGCACATACAAAGGGCTGCAGGAGATAAGATAACAAATGTTTATAATGAATACTTTTCCAGTCGGTGACCTAAACTCTTAGAGTTGCTTTCAGGAGAAGACATACACAGCCTCCATGTTGTATTTCTTTAATGCCCAGCGTACGTTTCCTTCTGATCCATCTTTCCTTCTGCCTGCTCGGTTTAATAGCTCCATCGTGGGTTTTAGACTACGTGTCTCACTGTATTATTTTAATGATCCTTTGACTGAGTCAGACTGGAAGAATCCCACAAACTTCAGCGGCGCTGTGGGTGATGTAGACGGGCACAAGTCAGCTGCAGCCTGGTTCTTCCCTGTGCTCCCCGGGGAAAGCAAAAACTTCAAATTTTGACATACAAAAACTCAGCTGTGGCTCGAGCAGAGTCCTACCAGAGCAGGCAGTGGAGAAAACACCACCGAGAGATGGTAGATGGTTTCCAGCAGCTTTCCTAGCTTGACCATGGCCACTCCTGCTTGAAAAGCGTTAAAGCAGGGCTCTGCCAGGCGCTGGTGCCAGGCGCGCACCAGAGGCTGCAGCAGGAACACCAGGAGACAGGAGGGGAAGGACAGCCAGTTAAAACATGTTTTCAATCAGCTTGACTATTCAGACGGGGAGATGCATGTTACATAAATGGCTTGAGCCAACCCAGAAACGAAAACACTTTCCACAAGGGAGCGAAGGAAAGAAAAACAGTTTCACCTGCTGCTCTCTTTAGGCGAGAGCTGCTGAGAGAGCAGCGTGTGTGCTGGAAGGGGCAGGTAAAGGCAGGGCTGAGGCTGGTGCTATGCAGTAGGTTCAGCTAGGATGGTGCTGGTCAGCCATGGAGTTAGGACAGCTCTCCTGGTTCTAACGCAATAGATGTTCGTCTCCAGACATACACTCCTGAGAGCCAGTGCAGTCAGCAGCATCAGCTGTGATGCCTGGCATGGCTTCGTCTCACAGACTTATCTACAGGGTGTAACGAGCAATTCCACAGCTTCAGCTTCAAACTATTTATTCTTCTGCAAAAAATTAGGGATGCTGGAGAGGCAGGGAGCCTCCGGGATTCAGGCTGAAGTACTGGATCTCATGTAGCCTAGGTGATGGGCACGTGGGGCTGAGAGCAGGATGCATGTGTGTGCTGGTGGCTTTGGCAGTCCCAGGAGATTGGGGAGGGTGGGTTTCCAGCGCTCTCAGCATGGCTGCCATGGCAAAAAGGAGGGGACATTGCCACCTTGCCCTGCCCCCTGTGGCACTGAGGGTCATAGTTTAGTGATGGTGTGTGGAAGGTCAGGTTGATGGCTGGACCTGATGATCTTGAAAGCCTTCAGTAACATAAATGAGTCCATGATTCTAACAGCTTGTGTGACTTTGGGGAGCTGAGATGGGGAGGGTGACACCAACTTTATAATTTCTGGCAAGGTCTATGTGCCAGGTCTGTGCAGACAAATCCCTGTGCATTTGGGATGTAGCTTTGGATACACAGCACTGCCCGCATCAGGCAGCAGCTGAGCAGGGGTTTTGTGGCCCTTGATTTTGGGCTGAGGCACAAAAAATCACTGCAGAGACAGCAATCGGGCTGTAAACACGTCCTGGTGGGGATTTAGTGCTTACTACTAGTTCAACTTTTAGGAAGGAGGCAGGGTGCAGTGCTGATGCTGCGCACCCCATTGTAATTCTGACAGCTTCAGTAGAGCTCATGTGCCTGATTTATATGGACACAGTTGAAATCTGAATCATGCCTATTATTTATGCATTTGTATTAGTAGTAATTTTGCTTTTCCCCCCCTAAATTCATCATAAAGAACAGAAAGAGAAAGATATAAGTAACACATTTTCAAATGTTCCTTCCTAGTGAATTACTTGGCCTGACATTGGAAATGAATTATTTTCCATTGTACCAGTGACCCCTGTTGTGTGTTCTATTAACACCACATGTTAAACTTTTATATTTTTAGTAAACCATGACCTTGTACATTCTCTGTCATTTCCCACTGGCATAAGTACAACACATGTGGTATGAAAGCTAACGGTTTTCATTTGTATACAGTACTTTTATATCTTAGGCTTGTATGAAAGCACACAGGTCATGGTAATCAGGGCATCCTAGGATTTTACCAGTTACAAACAGTCACAACAAAGTGTATGTGTTTTCAAAAAAACATATTTTTGGCATAATGCTCTCTTATGTGTTGTGCAAATCCAGATGAAAATGGGATCTTGAAAGGCTGTGTTAAATTTTTTGATCGTGCTAATCCAAACAACTGTCTCCAACACATGCACAAGCTGAAGGAAGTCTATAAAATGTCAGGTTTGTCCTAAATATCTGCAGAACAAATGTGGCTCAGGAACATGACCAAGTGTGCAGAACTCCTAAGATAAAAGATGATGTCACATAGGTTCGATATTTTATTTCATCAAATGGTGACATTGTTCTAGACATCTAAAAATTATGGATGATTTATGAATAGAGCCCAGGGTATGGAAGAAAGAATAATTCCTTCCAGTTGCCTAAATATTTTTTTTCCCCCCTTTTCTCTTTTTAAGCCTGGACTCTTTAGATGTGAGTATTAGGCATACTGGTGTGCACTCACAGCACATGGCCACTCACACACAGAGATGTGCCTGAGTGTGTAAACACCAACCTATGTGGTCATTTGTGCTTTTTCACTGATCCCCAGCCTGCTCTGTATGCACAGTTCAGTACTGATCCATCTCCTTTTCTGGGCTGATCTGAGCTTTCTGAGTCATTTTTGTTTCCAATGAGAATTCATGTTAAAAAAAGGATTAAAAATAGTTTGAGGTTATCCTCAGCTGCTTTGCTGGATGCAAGGTCAAGACACACTGCAGCATCTAGCAGCAAGATCACGGCAGATCTCTGTGTCCCAACACAGTGAATGAAAAAAAAAAAAAAAGGCCCCCAAATGCCCCAAATGGATGATTTATCCTCTTCCCTACTGAGCCTCAGTGGTTTCTCCACCTGCTTATTTCAAAGCTGAGCCCTTTTTGCATGATGGGCATCCAGAACTCAGAACTTCTTCCATATTGGCTGTTACAATGCATCCAGCCTTGGAGAGGCTCTCGGGGAGTCCACCAGCTCTTTGCTTTCCCAATTGCCACCCATCACCTTCTCTTGGTCAGTGGTGGTGAAGGGTCTGGTTGTTCCCTGCATCCCATGCCCCCGAGATGCTGTCTCAGACTTCCTCGCTGGCAGCTTCGCGTTACAACATGACATAATTGCATTTGCGATGTAACACCACGTCTGCCAGGACAAACTCGCAATGTTTGGCTCAGGATCAGCCAGGCTTGGATTTTATGTCTGAGAAATAATTATTGGCTCAACAATCCCACAAGGATTCTTTGTTGTCTTATCCTTGTGCTGTGGACATTGGGTAGCAAGGGGAGAGATGCTAACATAAAAGAACAATCCCCAATAGTTAAATCTTGAAACAAACTTGGATTTGCAGTTGTCTTGTGTGGTAAGTTTTTTTTTTTTTTTTTTTTCTTTGAATTGTCTTTTAGGATTCTGCCTGGAGTTGTGTTCAAAGGTCTTCCAGTGCTCAAGGAGGCAGGTAGTGAAGGTGGAATAGAGACACGCCATGGAGATGTTAAGTTTTGATCCATGGGAATGTGCTGTGCTCTGGGGATTGCCCTGGTTTTGGGGTGTCACAGTAATTCGTGGCTTCACCTTGAAATACTTTTTACTTACAGAATATTTTTTCTTCTGATTTTCCCCCCAAAATAAAAAAAATAAAATACAAACAACAAAAGAATGTTACTATCCTGAGTCCTCTGCATCTTGGAAAACCCATAATAGAAGAGGAATTGATGTTCTTATGGAGATAACCAGAAAAACAGATTATCTAATAGACCCAAATTATAAATATGATATAAAATAAGTGCTAATAAATAAAAGGATTCTAGCTTGTCTTCTGTGTAATGACAAACAAACAAAACCAACTCTGTTTACATAATGGGTTGAGAAGTGTGACTTGTCAGGGATGGGAGGAAATCTTCTGTCAGCAGAGACAGTGGAAAGGAGGGCAGAGAGAAAACAGCCAGGAAATGATAGAGGAATGAAGAGGAAGTGTAAGACAGAAAGAGGGAGAGAAAAAAAGCTACAACAAACTAAGGAGATTACAGGGAAACAAAAACAAAAACAAAAGCCAAGGAGGAAATAGGAGACAGAACTGTGGCTATGTAGTAAATGTAGGATGTAGGATACTTGTCCCTGCAGGGAAAATGTTGTGTGTGTAGGAGGCATGATAGAGATTTTGGTTTCTTAACGTATCTAATGCATATGGCAGGTTGCCTTTTCTTGGAATTTTTAAATTATATTAAAAAAAAAGAAAAAGAAAGAACAGAGAAAGCTGAATCATTCATGACATAAAAAGACATGGACTAAAATTATAGGAAAGAACTCTTTATTGAAGGAAGCTAGTCTGAGGAACCACATAAACCCTTCAGCCAGTCCCAGGGACTGAGGAGCTGTCAGCTCTGTGAGTACCAGTAGCGGACAGATTAGGGCTTCTCACCCAGCCTGAAATGACTGCTCTGCTCCACAGTGTCTCCAGGAAAAAGCAGAGGGATGCAAAGATCTCTTCCTTGGGTCACCAAGACCATAGAGATGCTCACTTACGCTGTGGCCCGATGGTTTCTCCTGAAGCAAAACCACCCCTGCCCAACACAAAGCCAAAAGAGCATCTACCAACAACCTCAACCGATTACAAAGAGGAGCTGGAGCTCATCAGGGAGCAGCTTCCTCGAGGGCTTGCAAACCAAGAGACCTCCCTGAGGACATTCTGGACTCAGTGATGTCCCTAGGGATGAGACATCCCAGCCCCAGCGCCTCGTGGTGGTGACCAGTGGGTGCTCTCTGAGGGCAGCTCGCTGGTTCCCGGCAAGCGAGCCTAAAATGACACAAACCACACCAGGACTTGACGAATAACAGAACATCAAGTCAGACAGACACTGGCTGGCTTTTCCACTGTAGCTCTCCCCCTGCTATTATTTATATACCGTTTCACTTGCTTACATGTAACTTAAAACCAACCCAATGTCAGCAGCCCAATCCTACGGCAGGCCAATTAGCCTGGAGTAGCCCTTGCTTGCTTTCTGCCTTTCTTTTTCTCTCTCTCCCTTTGCTTTTGCATACAGGAATAAGGCTGGCTACTGTTAGGCAATCCAGGTCTTGGCCAAGACAAGACTGTGTGCCAGTTCAGTGGCTGAATATGGGCCCTGTTTATTTTTTCAGAGTGGCAATTTTCAAGGGGTTGAAATAGTTGTTAAAATTAGCGTAAAGAATTTAAGCCACAGAAAGGTCCTTTCACCTTATTCTTCAAAAAGCCAGTTGTTTTCCAGAGCACCGGCTCCTTCCAACCTGCCTGAAAGCCTCAATTTCCATCTGGGAACAAAATTGCAACCCACAGACCCCGTAGTGGCGCTCAGGCAGGTTTTGGTGGGATTGAGCTCATTTCTCCATGCCCAAATGGCACCTGCTGGTGGGGAGAGCATCAAAATCCATCCCATGGAAAGGCTGAGCAAACCCAGCCAAGCCGAGAAGCAATCAGCCAAAACGACGTGCTCTTGTGCTGCTCATGGAGGATGCCAAGTGGATAACAAATCTCTACCTCGCCACGAACAGAAGTAAACATCCCGTTCAGGACTGACAGCTTTTGACATCCCGGGCTCTGCGCAGCGTCAGGACGGAGGGAGGTGAAGCCTTCTGACAGCTCCACGTGATAGCCGGCCAGATCCACTTCCCATGGGTGGAAAGAAATAGGGATTCCCTAGCAATTTGCCAGCATTAAAATGAGATCCTTAATATCTGCTCAGAGCCCTAGAGCCTTTCTCTCCGACTGGGAAAGCGTTGCTCTGGACCAGTGTCTTAGTGAGATAGTGCTGTGGCAGAGGGTTTCATTTCAAGTCAGGCAGTTTGCTTTGTTTTGGAAATTGAACAGCCGATAAGCAGTCTGGAAATGCAAAGGTTTGATACAGTTACTCCAAAGTTGCTTATTTAAATTCTAGCCAAGGTCTCTTGAGTCAGCAAAACTCAGCGGGAGCTCTCATAAAAATAGGGTCTCTTTTGAAAATTCACATGCTTCCTGTTTGTGCAAACGCTGTGAGAACTGGCTTTCCCATGGCATGTCTGCGCTGGAACCAGGAAATAGACGGCAATTTGGAAACAAGAAATAATTGCTAAAAAAAAAAAAAAAAAGAGGGAAAAGAAAAAAAGAGAGATAATCATATTTCTTTTTCCCTTTCAAGCTGAAAGAAAGTTTTGTTTAGTTTCTCATCCCGTCAGAGACAACTTGCCCTTAGTCAGCATCTAGCGATGTATTGATCCAACCCAACCTGCTGCAAGCCAGTTCTGGAACTTGTGTTAATGTGCTAGAGCAACACCATCCTAATGAAGTTTATGACTTTCTCCATGAGCTTGGAGCAGATCCTGCTGCGAGAGGGGATGCAGCTCACAGCTGCCTGCAAATATTGCATCAGGGGATGACTGCTCTGCAGCAAGCATTGAGACCTTGTTTGCAGAGTGTGAGCTTCATCCACACTTGCTCATACATGGGGAGCAGAACATATAGCTCATCCTGCACACATCCAGCTCCTCATGGACTTTGCAGCCCCTCCTGGCACCTGGTCCCCTTGTCCTCATGTGAGCAGTGGTAGTTGTGCACACGTGTTTCTAGCAGAGGCTGGAGAAGAACTTGACTTGTCTTGGCACTCATTTAACTAGTTTTGAGGCAAACAGGAGAACAGCCTGGCATTTTTCTTTGCATTCCCATCAAAATTTCCTGAGGTTTTTAACAGCCTGGCAAAACCAGGGGAGAAATGAAAACCCCTGTAAGCTTGATAGCAAGTGGGCTGACTTTAATTTCAGAAGGCAGATTCTGATGTGAAACCTGATGTAACTCCACTCAGCCCTGTCAAGTTCCTCCCAGTCTACTTGACATCATCTAGCTGGTTTTCTATTGCTGTGAACTTATAGACAATTAATTATCAAGTCTGAACAAACATATAAACATCAGAACACTTACATTGTTAGTACGAACGAATATTTATGAGTATTTTTCTTTTCACCCACCATGGCCACACTCAAATTTATGCCTGTTGAGCTGTCCACTTGGGCCTGAGAATAAGTATTTTGATCAATTACATTTATAAGATGAAAAGTCCTTTTTTGGCAAGATGACCTTGGGTAAATTATTAGCTGCAGTTGTTGTTTAGAGCACAGATAAAGAAAATATGTCCAGTTTAAAGTCCCAAGGCCTCTGAACACATCAATCTTCTTTTATTTTATTTTTATTTTTCCTGAATGTTGATTCTTCCTAGAAGTTTTCTAGAAATTATGTCATCAAGAGACTATGTGTAGATTACATTTCTATTTCACTTTCTGCAAGGGAATTCCCCCAAAGGCACATCACTGAACAGTAGGAATATACAAATTGTGACTTTCCTGACATTAATATGTGCAGAACCGCAATTTTACGAGCACCATGGGGAATGGGAAGGTGCTGCGCAGCAGCTCAGCCGCTTGGCAGAGGGAGAGACGGTGTGCAAGAGAGGGAGAGGGCTGCTGAGTTACTGTGGCTCCACCAGGGCCATTGACTTTCAGTGATGATGTTCCCTGCAGCTCTTGCTTCACCCTGACCCACCCCCCCCTTCAGTACTTCAGTCCCTTGCCTTCAGCTGTGACCGGTTTGCTTTTCTCCCCAAAGGTCTTGTAGGGTCCAGAGCAGTAGAGGTTCCTCCCTCTGGGAACCCAGAAGAGATGAGGTGGTGATGGATGCCCACCACGTCAGAGCTATTTAAGTGTCTGGTGATGCACAATGGCACTTGGAAACAAATCGACTGATACTGATGGAAGCTGGCAGAAAGCCACTTCTGCTGCTTTCTCAGCCTTCCAAGAAACCCTCTGCTCATTTTAGTGGCCAGACTTTGTCAATTTAGTCCTCAGCTCCATCGTTGTTCTGGGATGAGAAGTAGAGGTCAGGTTTATTTGGTAGATCTCCTTCTGGGAGCCCCCAGCCCAACCTGAACCTGGGGGCTGTGCTGCCCATGTATCAGCTCCTAATGGCTTATCTGTACCTGGGGCACCGGCATGGGACTGGTAAATACGACACAGAAATTACAGGCAACTGCTGCTGATCTGGAGCAACAGCTGGAGGCCAGATGTGCCATCCCTAAAATGCTGTGGTGACAGCTGAACCCGGTGTCACAAACCCTTATCTCTAAGGCTTTCCCCCATCCCTCATGCCTGCTCTGCCCTTCTTTGCCCTTCTCTTCTCCCTGTAGCCTGGCTCGACCTGGCCTCAGTGGTCTGTCCACGCAGCAGTGAGCTCACACAGCTCGAGGTGGCTCACACAACTCTGGCAACAGCAGCAAAGTTTTTGCCTCTTCAACAGCAAATTCAGTCCCAGTGAGCAGCAACCACTGACTTTGTCTGTGCGTGAGGATTCGTGGATCTGCTCCCTTGCTTGTCTCCAAAATCCAACATGAGCAAAATATTTTGGAGCTCTGTAATCCCCCCTGGCAGTGACATTTGTCACACTGGTTCCAGCAAAATACCCCATTTTCAGTTTGATTTAAAGTCCACTAAAGCCCATGGAAAAGAGTCCCTTCCATCTAGGGACTCTCTGGGATTAGAAATCTCTAAAATGGGAATGAACTTTTCAAGCTCATTTGCTGCATAAGGATTCAATTCTGCTCCCACTGAAATCCCACGGGGAGCTGGATTAGATGGATATAATCATGGAGCACTGAGCCCTTAAGCAGTCAGTTGTTTCACAGCAGTGCCCTAAGAAAGAGTCCAAAAAAGTAAAGCTCAGAATCAATAAATAAGTAGATGGGTTGTATGTAAAGTTGTTTTTTTCTCCTCTACCCATCAGTTATGAGAAGGCTATGGCAATCTGAGGCCGAAATGGACCTTAAGAGTAGAGGAAGGTTTGGAGAAACTGACTTTCACGTGAAGTCTGAACTTCAAGTGGTTCACTCCAGGGCTGTAGTTTTCCACTTGTCTGTTCAGACCTGCAGCACTCTGGTGAAGATAAATCCAAAGAAATACATATTTTTCTCACCTCCCTTGCATGGCAATCTTAGGCACAATCCAGGCACCTCAAAGCCTTTGGATTACAGGTTAAAAGACAGAAGGTAGATGTGCAGCCTCTTGCTGCATGGAGTGCTGAGAAAGAAGGAATGAGCTTGTGGGTCTGTGTTTGACACCAGGAGATGTTTTTCTCCTGTGAGGATAGTTCAGTGCTGAAATCTTCCCCTGCCATGTTGTTGCTACAAATATGACCAGAGAGCTGCTCTGCTGACCCCTTATTTTGGCTGCCACTGACAACCCCTCTGGGCCATGGGAGAGCAGTGGGACACGTGGCCATGAGCCCAACTGCCCCATTCCTCTGAGTCCAGGGATCCACCTGCAGCACCCTGACGTGTCCCCTCCCCAGGGACCTCAGTGGTTTGCTATGTGGCAGTGACTTCCAAGTTCATCTTATTTTCCCTCAGAGACCCAGCAAGAGGCTAGATTGCAAAGGCTGGGTAAAAGGAAATCATATGGTTTCTTATATGCTTATGTGCTCCTATAAAATGACTCCGAGTACACCAATCTATGAGCTCAGAAGTAGGAATACCAAAAGGATTATTGAATCTTTTCCGCTATTCCAACTTTCTAAATAATGTTTTCCAACCCAACCACTATCAAGCAACATTTTTAAGATTTTGCATGACCTACTTTTCCAATATCAGAAATTGAGAGAGAGAGAGACTCAGTATTTTCACTTTTAATTGCCTACACAATCTATCTGTCAAATGTCACTTTGGGCTCCCGTTGGAGCACATTTCATAGCATAAACTTGCGGGTGAGAGGCAGACATTTTAACCCTGCAACTCACTCCCAGAGCCCAGCGAATAGTCAGAGGGAACGAGTGTACAGTAGTTAGCCATGCTGGTTTGATAAAAGTCGCTAATAACACCCTGGATGTATGGATGGGTTTCACATTCTCAAACCGCACTACATACCAGCTTTCATGACACATGTTCCAAATAAAATTGGTCTCGTTTTGCTCCTAGAAGGACGTCATTAGGAGAGGTGGAAACTAGTGATCTCCAGGCCAGTGCCCTACTGTAAAGCCATATGGTAAAGCCCTCGTTAGGACAACGTTATTTTCTCCAGTCTTTATATGTTGTTCAGTTAAGTGATTTCCCAGGTTTGGGGTTTAAAATAATCTTACCTCCCAAAGCCCAAGACTTTTCAGTGGATTGTTTTGACCCCATTCTTCAAACCTTTTGCCCAATAACTGTCCTACATTGCCAAAGAAGAAACGTTGCCCCTGTCCTCCCCACCACCTCCTGCTCCAAACCCTTGGGGGATCCTCAGATGCTCCCTGGCATGGGGAAGGCTGCATGCTTGTGCCCACAACATCTCTGGGGACATGGTAATCAACTGTGTCCTATGGCCCTCAGCTGGGTTTGGGGGAAAAAAGAGCTCTGCACCCCTCCATTAAGTCTGTGTCCACGTAGCCACACACAGCACTGTCTTTCTGGGACTGTTCCATCATTCATGCTACCCTTCAATGTCACATTTTACCATGTCTAGACCCTTCTCGTTAACATACATTATTTTTCATAAAACTCAGTATGCATTTTGCAATACATAACGGTAATATTATATTCCATTGTCTTAGAAGATACATTAGTTGAACTGCTAAAGGTGGTGTTCACTCACCAGCATGGAAATGAGGCATGCACAGGGACTTCCCTGACTATCAGAAATCCTTTAGGTGCTGGCGACAGTCCTGGTAGAAATCAGTTGTGTGGCTGAGGCCAAAAAGTTAGTAACAAAGCTTTTTATAATGAAATGTAAACATTTGCTGTAAGTGGGCTCCCAAACCAGTAGGTTATCTGCCATATTGCCTAAACCAATGGAATAAACTATAAAACTTACTACAGAGCGAGAGTAACCTTAATATGACACTATCAAGCAGCAGCAAGAACTGGATGTCCACAGTCCATTTTAATCTACTTTAGACTGATATCCTGTTATTCGGCTGCTGCAGGTTATTTTTTATTTCTTTCTTGCTCTTCTCTCTGCTTTCTGAAGGCATCATTGAGGAGTCAGAGAAAATAAGAAGAGTTGTTCTCCTTAAATGGAGTCTTAATATATTTTATTGTAAGTGGACCAGAAAAGCAAGAATTAGAAACTTGTGTTTCAGCAACACTAGACTCAAGTAGCCAAGTAGATATTTGGTCACTGTTGAATTCCAAGAATATTAAAAACAAAAACAAACAAACAAACAAGAACCAGTCCCTATGGTCTGTGCAGTAACTTGAAGTCTAGAGATACTAGAAATACTCAAGTTCCTTATGTGTGCTGCCATCAGGTGTCTGGTTCTTTATCTCAGAAACCAGCTCCAAGATTTTTCCTTGTCAGTATGGAAGCCTGAGGAGACCGCACTACAACACAATAAGGAGAGCGGTCTCAGAGCTCTGAGCATCATTTTACATTCCCATTAATCTCACCACTGCTACACTTCTGTGAAAGGGTGCTACAGAAACAAGACATTTCCATCTGCTAGTCCATAAAGCCTGCTTCCATGGTGGAAAAAACTCATAAACATTACGTAGTGAGTAAATGCACCAGTGAGTGAACTGTGTTGTTGCAGCCCAAGGAAAGCCTGCAGGAGGAAACGTCACAGTGATTAGCTCTGCCGTACTCTGAAAGCAGGAGGAGCTGAAAATGGGGCTGAACAACTGTTATTTCCCAGGTGTTGACAGAAGTAACCATCTTTCCTTGTTTTCTCTTCTCCTAAATGCTGTGGGAGCAATCCTTGAACTTATTACTCAGACGGTGAAATTCCCACCGGAGGGCTGTGTGGCTTTAAAGGTTCAACCCTCTGTTTTTACAAGGGAACAAATGGCAGTGCTTAAAAAAAAAGGGGGGGGGGGGGGGGGAGGGGGGTGAGGGGCAGAAAAAAGAAAAGGAAAAGAGAAGCCCTTTCAGCTTTCAGTCTATATTTCCTTTAAAGTGTTATATGGGATTTGTTTTCCTTCTTATCGTTCCCTCCCCACTTTTCCAAGCTGGGGTTAAGTTCAGAGGGAGGAATTTGGGACTTTGGAGTGTGGGTGACCATTGCAGACCCAGAGCCAGGGCTCTCCCTGAGCTGTTGTGCCTGCCCAGCTGGTTGGCGTTACCGGTGGCCACCGCGGTGAGGAACGGTGCTGACAAAGCTGTGATTCTGCTGTGTGATTGCTGTGAGCTGCACAAAGTGTGAGGCACGCCGCAGGGCAGTGCCGCGGGAGCAGGAGAGGAGATGGCCACAAGGTCAGCAGCCTTCAGCTCTCTCTGGCAGCTCTCTGGGCAAAAGAACACGTTATCAATAAATTCGGGTATCCAGAGGAGCGGCATTCAAAACCTCAGCACACATTCGGCTGGCCACAGTGGAACATTCATTCTGAAAAGGAACTTAAGGAGGCAAAGCTTCATTTCCTGAGATTTAAGGAACTTTATTAAATTTTTTCCCCCCTTTGCTACATTAAGTGTTGGCAGAGGCTTTTGAGCAGGATAAGGAGCCATAGTGTGAAAGGGCTTTCAGACATGAATCCAAATGATCATTAACCTTATAAAGGGAAACCCAAGGGGAGGAAATTTTCAAGCCACTACAGGCTCACCATCATATAAGATGTACAAATAAAAGAACTTTCTCTGCCCATCACACAATAACAAAGAGAGTTTCCTTTCCCAGAAACCCCACAGACCATGCAAAGAAATGGCCACCGGCCCCAGGAAGTGGTTTGGAAGAGCTTTGGGTCACTGAGCCGTCATCCAAACCTCCGACTGCCAAAAGTTATTGAAATTAATGTGTGGTCAATAGAAATGCCATTGGGATAAAGAGCAACATTTAGCGCCTTCAGGAGATCTTGAGCATGAAAAAAAAAAGACATCTTTGAGGGGCTGTGTATTGATGATGCTATAGCATAGTCTTCCACTCTTCCTATCAAGGAAAAGTTTTGTTATTACTAATTATTATTATTATTATTTATTTTTTATCTTTTTTATTATTTTAAATTTCTTTTTCTTTAAGCTTAAATGTGTGAGAGGAAGGCAGAGGTTCTTTGAGATCAAACCTGTAGCAGGACACAGGAACCGTGTCATTGATCTTGGCCAGATTGCGCATCCGTGCAGGTGCCTGGGAGGACCTGAAAGGTGAAAAGAAACCATGACCATTGTCAGGTTTTCCACCTTCATATTTGTCTTGGATGTATATATACATATATATGTATCAGTCATCAGGAATGTCACTTACCCCAGCACAGGCTGTTGTGGGATTATATTGTATATATGCATATAAAATACACCTCTTATTGCAGGTGATGAGTTTGTTAGAACGTGAACACACAACTAGGATTAATCTCTGCAAGCTCTGCAAAGCCCTTTCCCTCCAGGCTGTCAATGCAGAAGTATTGTTTCTTCTGAGAGTTTTTTAGGCAATGCTCCCTACAGCACGGGGCTGCTGACGCTGGATGTAAGCTGCAAAGCAGAGGAAAACACAAAGTACAGGCACTGGAGCAGAAAGCTTTCTACTCCATTATCTGTTTTTAAGGATGTTTTCCTGCTAGGTTAATGTTAATAACTAACTAAATAAATAAAAACTTACCCCGATAATTCAAAGGCATTTGGAAAGGCTTGAGATTACTTTTTCTTGGACTAATCTTCTCTTTACTGTTGAGGACAGTCTGCTGTAGATATTACTGCTAAGAGAAATGGGATGCCTCAGTGCCAAGGATTTTTAGGCTGGGAGAAACATTAGTTTTCACCCACAGCAACCTCCTCCTCCCACAGCAAACAGTGGCCCTGATTCTCACCCAGTTTTGGATTTACCTCACTCTGATTTCAACCATAGCTCCAGAGACCTTCCACCTGTAAAAAAGGAGCTTTTCTGCCAGTTGCTTATATTGTCAACAGGTAGTTTGGCATTGGTGCCTTGAAAAATATAAAATAAATTGTTTTGAAATGTTGTGGCTACAGTTGCTTGCCTAAGCTTAGATATGTATCACAGCAATTAATAGTGCTACAAGCCCCCTCTGGCTGTATCTGCACCTCTGCATCACACTCCACGCACTTTTGTCCACTGCTTTAGCTGGAGGAAGGGAATCAGCATATGTGTATCATTAGTCGTTTCCCCCTTATGAAAGTAATAAGGTTTTTTAGCATTGTGAAATGCTTTTCTCTAAGGCTGGTACATAAAGCTTTGATTATCCCTCAGTGCATTTCACTCCATCAAATATGAAAACCATAGATTTCCTAGGCTTTAACTTGCAGGCAATTCAGAACACTTAACCAAACATTTTCTGTAATGAAAAAACGCGCAGGCTAGTAGTTAGAGGAGGGGGTTGGAATCAGCTCCTTGGGATTTTGTTTCCATTTCTGCCACTGACTTGCTGTAGTTTTGGGCATGTTATCTAGTTTCTTCATGTTGTCTTGCTGAATCATAAAATGGACCTCACGAATGTCAGCAGAATTTATGTTTGTTGAGATTTCCCAGCAAACAGCGCTATAAAACGCAGTTTGCTCATTGCTTTATTGTACCTTGCACAGCAAACGTTGCTGTTTATGGCTGTCCCGCTCTCTGTCTCTGTGCCTGCTGCTATAAATGTTACACATCTCCAAAGGGATAAAATCCTAGCGAGTCTTGAATATGCAACTGCCAGAAGGAGGTCACACTGGGATCCTCAGTGGTGCAAAAGCCATTCCGGCAGCCTGAAAACACGCTCACCATCAGCAGGATGACTGCTTGTAATAACAGACCTATGCAAAATACAGCAGACTTCAGTCTCTTCCCATTTTTTTTGCAGGATACCAGCCTTCCCCTTACCTGGCCCCAAGGCTGGGAGAATGCAAAAAGTGTTTTATTCTGACTCCCACCTTCAGCAAAATGATAACCGGGAGTCCCTGAGACTACGCTGGTCTGCAGTGAGTTTGGCAGCAATTCATTACTTGTGCATTCAGAAATAGCAAGTGAAGAACTGTTAACTCACCAGTCTAAATGAGTATCCAACTGGTCACAAGCCCAGAGTTCACAGGAGAACTGCTATAGTGCATAGAAATATTTCACTCAAATTGTAGCTTTTGGTTAAGTGTGTCCTGGGACAGCAGCAGAAAGAAATACTGTGGTTTAGACCCGTGGTGCTCTGGGGCAGCTCTTTGACAGTGTTGTGCATCTGATTAGCTTTACAATTAAAACAGTATTTTAACAAATACTGATTTAAAAAAAATAATAATTAAAAAAGCCTATGGGGATTCTAAGTTTAATTATTTTTCTCAGAAAGTCACTGAGTAAAGGAAGGAGTTCTTGTTAGGGGGTTAAGCACAGTGGTGGAAATTCATTCCAGTTGAAAGCTGGTGAGAGATCTCAGCCTGCAAACAAAGTCTGTCATTTTTCCCTGCAGATTAGGAAAAAAAAAAATACATTTGGCTGTGTTTATCATAGAGGAATGCAGAAAAAAAGGACAGGGAGAAAAAGAAGAGAGGAAAAATAATTTTAAAATGATTTTTTAGGAATCC